>NC_057794.1:57254376-57379069 GCF_018294505.1 Triticum aestivum
GGGGTGCCTTCCCCTTTTGGGACTCTTCCCTTCCTTGAACCCTAGGCGCATGGGCCTCTTGGGGCTGGTTCCCTTGGCCCATATAGGCCAAGGCGCACCCCCTACAGCCCATGTGCCCCCCTGGGGCAGGTAGCCCCACCCGGTGGACCCCCGGTACCCTTCCGGTGGTCCCGGTACAATACCGGTGACCCCGAAACTTGTCCCGATGCCCGAAATAGCACTTCCTATATATAATTCTTTACCTCCGGACCATTTCGGAACTCCTCGTGACGTCCGGGATCTCATCCGGGACTCCGAACAACATTCGGGTTACTGCATATACAAATCCATACAACCCTAGCATCACCGAACCTTAAGTGTGTAGACCCTACGGGTTCGGGAGACAGGTAGACATGACCGAGATGACTCTCCGGCCAATAACCAACAGCAGGATCTGGATACCCATGTGGGCTCCCACATGCTCCTCAATGATCTCATCGGATGAACCACGATGTCGAGGATTCAAGCAACCCCGCATACAATTCCCTTTGTCAATCGGTATGTTACTTGCCCGAGATCCGATCGTCGGTATCCCAATACCTCGTTCAATCTCGTTACCGGCAAGTCACTTTACTCGTACCGTAATGCATGATCCCGTGACCAGACACTTGGTCACTTTGAGCTCATTATGATGATGCATTACCGAGTGGGCCCAGTGATACCTCTTCGTCATACGGAGTGACAAATCCCAGTCTTGATCCGTGTCAACCCAACAGACACTTTCAGAGATACCCGTAGTATACCTTTATAGTCACCCAGTTACGTTGTGACGTTTGGCACACCCAAAGCACTCCTACAGTATCCGGGAGTTACACGATCTCATGGTCTAAGGAAAAGATACTTGACATTGGAAAACTCTAGCAAACGAACTATACGATCTTTTGCTATGTTTAGGATTGGGTCTTGTCCATCACATCATTCTCCTAATGATGTTATCTCATTATCAATGACATCCAATGTCCATAGTTAGGAAACCATGACTATCTCTTGATCAACGAGCTAGTCAACTAGAGGCTTACTAGGGACATGTTGGTGTCTATTATTCACACATGTATTACGATTTCCGGATAACACAATTATAGCATGAATAAAGACAATTATCATGAACAAGGAAATATAATAATAATGCTTTTATTATTGCCTCTAGGGCATATTTCCAATAGTCCGATCCAGACGTGTCCGGCGGCGCGTGGAAGAAGAGGCTAGGGTTAGGGATCCGGATTTTTCGGGGGAAGTTGCCTTTTTATAGGTAGAGGGAGCTGGGAGGCTCCAAATTGAGCACGGTTTGTGGCAACGCGATCGTGATGGAACGACCGAGACGATGGAGGGGGTTTAGGTGGGTTTTGGGACACTTTGGAAAGGTGTTGGGCTGCAACACACACGAGGCCTTCTCGGTTCCTCGGTTAACCGTTGGAGTATCAAACGAAGTCCAAATGGCACGAAACTTGACAGGCGGTGTACCAGTAGTATACCAAGGCCGCCTAGCAAGTCTCGGTCCAATCCGAGAACGTTTAACACCCGCACATGAAAAGAGGTAAAACGGGACACCGGAGGACATAGGAGCGCCGGAATGCAAAACGGACAACAGGGAAAATGCTCGGATGCATGAGACGAACACGTATGCAGATGCGATGCACATGATGACATGATATGGGATGCATGACAAAGACAAAAACAACACAAAGACAAAAACCCAACAACGAGGAAATAACATAACTTAGTGCCAAAAATGGCAAGTTGGAATACAACTATGGCAGGTTACATACATGGTGTTACATTCTCCTCCTTTAGCAGGTCGAGCTCGTGGCAGAGCTTCACCTTGTCCTCCTGATGTTGCAGGATTTCGCTGGTCACCTTCTTCTCTGAGGCAATGCTCTTCTTCAGCAGCATCACCAAGCCGGCGGTCAACTCCCCCTGCTCATTGAGCTCAGCGGGCATGTCGTCGAGGCTCTCCTTCAGCAGCTCCACCAAGCCATGGATGAACTCTTTCTGCTTATTGAGGTGCTTATTGATCTGATCGGGCATGCCGTCGAGGGATAACGACTACAGCGCCGCATGTTCGCCTCCGCGTCTAGGGCACTGCTGGGAGCCATCGCCTGCCCGTCAGAGATCTTTCGAGGTCTCTGCGTGGCGGTGAGCCCTCTTTTTTTCGCAGCCTTGGTTGACGCTCCCTTGTTACGAGTAGTTCTCGACCTAGAGCTCTGCACACCGGCCATGGCAAGGACGGACGAAGAAGGAGGACTTATGAGGAGGAAGGTATAGTAATTTTCGGTTAGGTAGTTCCCCTTTTTATAACCTAAGTACTAGCACTAGTACGAAAACCTACATAGTGGGAACACGTTCAGGTTTGGTACGTACTGGTAGGTGTGAGCAGGTTTGCACTTAATTGTAGCACTAGTACTTTCGAATGTGATGGGAACAAGGTAAAGATTAATTGATGGTTTTCGGTTTTGAGGCCCGAAACGGCTCCCGATGAGTTTAGTGGAACATAAATTTCAAGTAGACTACACTGCTCAGATGCATAAATATTATGTTATTGTCAAAAATTGGCCCAAAATACGAAGGAGACCAATGGAAGTACTACTACTAGCAACCCATGATTTAACTACTCGCTTGCGTGCAGTAGTACGCGCATGTCTTTCTTCCGCCCTCACGTCTACTCAATTTGCATGCACTGTATTAATTGACCATCAATGAAGTGAAGGACTTTACACGTGTCAAATTATCACATGGGGTGGATCTTGGTACAAAATTGCGTCCGCCCGTGTACCCGCATGTGTGTGCGAGGGAATGAGTGCGTGCGTGGCGTGTGTGCTCTCTTCGCTTCGTGCATGTACCGCTAGTGCGGCTCAGGGAGGACGAGTACATTCTACTGGAACCAGCAGCAAGTCACTGTGATCAATCCACACAAGGATGTCGGGACAACGCCTCCACATGTGCCACGTGGCTTCATGAACCGTAAGAGAGACACTATGTAGCGTGCCATTGTGTTTTGCACATACTCGAAGTACTAGTAAGGTACACGTGCATTGCACGCGTCAGAATTTGCAACCAAATTATGAATAAATACCACACTATAGCATGTAAGCTCTGAGTCATATATGCCTGATGTAGACCTTCATTTAATTCTTATAGTTCATCTCATTCAAAATCAATTAGTTTTTATAAAAAACCTAGGGCCTCTTTGATTCGTAGGATTTCCAAAACGCAGGAATAGGAAGAACATGGGATTAGAGTGGAATGTCATCTTGAATCCTAAAGGATGGTACAAGTGTTTGATTGTGCATAGAAAAAATGCAAAATTCTTTCAAAGAGGTTTGAGTGGATGGGATGTTTCCTACGAAATCTAGTGCAAATGAATCATATGAAAAAATTCCCGTGGTTTACAATCCTACGAATCAAACAACCAAGATAGGAAAAATTCCTAAGGATTAGAATCCTCCAAAATTCATTCGAGAATCCTTTGAATCAAAGAAGCCCTTAATCTATTTTATGATTCATGGAATTGTGCGTTGTAAAGCATAAAGTAAAAACAAATAAAGGCAATTCAACAAGAAAAAAAGTTTTGGTAGTTATGATATGGAAGATTCTAGAACAAAGGAGAACCACTGTTGTTTTGAGATTTGTGCATTATTCTTAAGTTCAACCATGGTGTCTGCTAGATTGTACATGTGGCAAAATCCGGTCGTGGCTAGAAGATGGTGCAAGGGGCCGAGTGGAGGGAGACTATGAAGGAGTGCACAACTGCGAGATCGATATTTAGAGAGAGGGGCGAGAACATGCGCTGTTGCGTGCAGTGGCGGAGCCATGAAAAATGTTCCATGAGCTAGGGGACAAGGATTGCTAATCCTTTACGAGGAGGGCCAATTCATCAACTTAAACCATTTACCAGCAATTGTCTAATGATCACATTCATATTAGCCTTGATATATAGTGATGTTAGGGGGGGCCTTCACTACAAAAAAATACACTTCCGTGATGATACGCGTTTGTCACAGTAGGTCACTTTTTTGTCATGCATGTACATCCATGACGATTTTATGACAGAATCAAGATAGTCATACATGTGCTATCGTAGAAGTGTTCCATGACATTACCAAAATTATCATCACGGAAGTGTCCACTTCCATGACTATAAATCGCGCGTCACAGAAGTGTGTCCGTCAAGGGTGACTGACACGTGGCATCCACCGTAACGGAACGCCATTAAGCTATCGGGTCGGGTTTTGGATCCGATAACCCGTTAACAGCCCCGACCAATGGGGAGTTTCCACGTGTGAAATCATCATTGGCTGGAGGAGACACATGTCAGGTCTGCGTTGGCACAGGTGTCACTCATCCAATGGGCGAGACGGGCCTATGATATGTTGACACATGGACCGACCCATCAACTTTAAATGGGCCTGCCCAACTGAAGGCCCACAAGATATTGCGGACCATAATGGGCCGGCCCAGCTAAAGGCCCACGAGATTTTGCGGACCATAATGGGCTGGCCCAGCTAAAGGCCCACAAGGTTTTGCGGGCCTTAATGGGCCGGCCCAGGTAAAGGCCCACAAGATTTTTGTGTGCCATAATGGGCTGGCCCAGGTAAAGGCCCACAAGATTCTTGCAGATCATAAGGGGCCGGCCCAGCTAAAGGCCCGCGAGATTTCGCCGACATTAATGGGTCGGCCCAACTGTAAGCCCACAAGATTTTGAGGACCCTAGTAGGCCAGCCCATGAACTGGCTGCCATCTTTTGGGCCAAATACCGGCCCATATTTGATCCGCTCCATTAATGGCCTGCTACGCTCTGGGCCTAATAGTGGCCCATATGACATCCGGCCCATTAAAAGCCTACCACGTTCTGAGCCAAATTACGGCCCACATCTGGTCCGACCCTTTAAGAGGCTTTGGGCTCAATTTTATGGCCCATATCAGATTCGGCCCATCAACTGGACACTATGGTTTTGGGCCCACTTGCTAAAGGCCCACTTAGTAATTTGGCCTGATAATAGTTTTGGCCTATTAAGGGCCCGTTTAACATTTCGGCCCTATATTAATTTCGGCCTGTTAAAAGCCCATCATATAGTTGGGCCTAACTACGGCTCGGTTTGCATCCGGCCTGCTCGCAGCCGATATCTGATTGGGCCAAACAAGGACCGAAACAATTTTGGCCTGTTAAAAGCCCAGGATTTGATTCGCACAATCATGGGCCGGGGTTCATTTCGGGCTGCTACTGGCCCGTGAGCTATTCGGCATGTTTCAGGCCCAACCTACATCGTGATTGCATGATGGCCCGATTATGTACCGTAATTTTATGGTTTAGCCGGTTTACTGCGAAGACAGGATATATATACAGTAAAATAACTGCAGCATCATTAATAAGAAAAAACCTAGACTATACAATAAAGAAATTATGGCATATTACATCCACTGGTCATCAAAGTTCGCCACTATGATAATAAAGCACAAGCAGATAGCAGATTACATACACTGGGCATCAAAGATCGCCACCAGTGCAAATGAACACACCAAAAAAAAAATATACAAAACCGACAGCACTTCAATAGAGTTCAAGAAAGGTTAGCCCTGCTGGGGAGCTGCAGCGCAAGCAGCTAAGCAAGATGATGAGACTGCGCTTGTTCAACACTTATATCTTCCTCACTCTGAAAGATAAACAAGCACACAGATGACACGTTTTGCACATAAAAGTATCAGTGCTGACAATTCATCACATTTCTTACTGACGAATAAAGTGACACAGTTTAAAATTGCATTAACACAATATGGTATTGTTCAGGTCAAGACATGGCAGGAAATGACATTGTGAAGGAGTTGGCAGCTTCACGACACCACTGGATTATAGATCAAGAACTCATAAGTATCATTGGTTAGTGTGCTGTCAATTTATACCATTTCAGATTGGCAAATAAAGAGACGGTTTAAATAATAGTAGAATGATATGACATTGTTCATAGTTAAGACATTGCAGAATATGACATTGTGCTGTAGTGGGTAGGTTCACCACACCACTGGATTATGGATGAAGAACAGAAGCATACATGCAGTGCAAAAGAAGATCACTTGCTCTGTATAGTTTAATTTACATGGTATGAAGAAGGAACTTGGTTGTATAACTGAAAACTTAAATTGAGAAAGGACAAACTTTTGTTTATGAACTACATAATAAACTTTAAACAAGAAATTTGATGCAAACACCAAAAATAAATAGCTGTTGCAGTCATGCCTAACCAAATATATACAACAAAGTTTGAAGGCTTGAGATGGACAAACTTACATTATTGGTGAAGACAAGCTCTATAAAGGCCTTGTCCATGCTGATGGGGGGGGGGCAATTCAAGAAGTTTACCACAGAATATTCTTCAAAAGCATTGCCTTTATTCTACATTTTGTTAAGAGTAAATATAGATGTGATAATATACGAAAGAATGGAGAATATTTTCGATAAGATGAAGAGTGAGGCTACATAACCAAGTAGCTATAGATGTAAGTGCAGCGATACAGGAAAAAGGTAACGCCAAGAGCAATGCACAACTAAACTTCTTCAGTACCAACCTTATGATAAGAGTAAATATAGATCTGATGTGTAGAAAATGGAGGGCAAAGGAAAATAAGTTGCAGAGTGATGGTACATGAAGAACTACCTGTCATTATAATTAAGTACACTGATAAAGGACATCATGTACTTACAAGAACAATGTAGAGCTAAAAAAACATTAGCATTGGATATATTCTACACTAATGTAACCATTCATACAGATCAGGTAATTTGGAGCGAACAATTGATAAGCAAGCTATCATGCATACTGCTGTCACATAATGAACCAGGTATGTATGCAAGTACAGTGATACATGACAACAGGTACTAACAAGAGCAAAGCAGTGGGCAGCATATTTGTGATATCTTGTCGTTCTTGTCAAACCGGGATTCTTCTTCGAGCAGATTTCCTGCAAAAAAGATCCATAAGGCACATGCGGAAAAGTAGAAGTTGAAATTGTCATGTGATTTCATAGACAGTACCTCATCCTGGGAATGAGACCAGTGCATAACAAGGTTTTTCCATTCAATGTCTTCTAAATTTAGCACAGGAGACTTGACCGGAAATTCGTTTATAGACTTACCATCAAAGTGTGATTTCCTCAGGTAACACCGATACTGCTACAATGCTTCCTTGAAAAGCACAAGCAAGCTCTGCTCGTCATGACTATCCAGATTGACCCTCGCCTAGTTACAACAATGTATTGTAAATCATTGATGTGTTCAATCAGTAGAAAACAGGAAAATAACAACCATGAATAATAGCACCTACACGTAAGTTGGACAGGAAGATGTGAAAATGGTGTTTGTCTTCACAATAATCTTCCCATGATGGGAATATATGCACGTAGTCCCTAACAACATTGAAAGCATTGTCTTTTAAACTGGGAATAAATGGAATGGGGTTCCAATCTGCAGGAATTGGCCATCTCTACAGTTGGGATAGGTCTTCGGCCGGTGGACTTGCTGTACTTTTTGCTGGAGTGGGATTTTTCTGTGGTACAGCTGGTGCTATGGCAAATGAAATTGGTATACCTTTTGCTGGAGTGCAGGTCCAGTGTGGTGGGGCTAGTGGTGTGGCCAGTGAAATATGGGTACAGTCTGCTGGAGTTGGTCCTACGTTTTGTGTCACTGGTTGTACAACCAATATAAGTGGGGTGCTGTCTGATTTCTCTGACACCACCACATTTTTCAAGGACTTTGCTGGTTCTCCTTCAGGTTCGGCAATCACCCTCTTCCTTTTTGATGTCTGATGCACAAGAATATCATTTGACTGGAAAACATGGTATGATGACAGATGGAGTATGTATTGATAATGGATGGGCATGGCATCTCAACATATATGATGAGTAAACTAAGCAGATGGTGGTGCAACAAAGTAGAAGAAATGAAAGACAACATATGCAAGATACCCACAATCAATAAAACATTGCCAAATTAGAACAAGCACCTTGAGGGTGAACAGGACAGGCCATCTGCCTTTGACTCCTCGAGGTTAGAGTAGTCATTAGGATCATATTCTGAACAAGAATCAATAGTTGGGGATCTCATGAGTTTCATTGCATCCAGAATGGCACTCAATGCCTTGGTGCAAATTTTGTAAGTCATTGCAGTGTTTAGCTTGAAAAGTGGACTGCTGCTAGTGCGACACAAAGCAGCTACACAGGTCGTAGTGTAGATATAATGGGAAAACCTTAAGCATCAGAGTAAAATCAGCAAAGTGGAACTTGCTGGAATATATGTGCTAGTATTGCCGATACGGCTAGAAAGGCTTCGGATACTAGCTCTCTTCAAGTGAAGGTGCGGTACTGTTAATATCAGTGTAACTCTGAAAGGCGACACAGCTCCCCGCATTTCCTTGCTATTATTATAGGATTCAAGTGGGCAGGCCACTACAAATCCTATTCCTATGTTTACAAGATCCTACGAATCAAAGAGGCTCAAAGTGTCCATCACAATCGACCGTATAGACCTCTACACTGCAAGTGTCCCTGCTCATCTTCAGTACAAGGAACATACTATACCACTATCATACTCCCTTCATTCCAAAATATAAGTCTTGGTAGAGATTTCCACTATGGATCACATACAGATGTATCCAGATACATTTTAGAGTGTAGATTCACTCATTTTGCTCCATATGTAGTCCATGGTGGAATCTATACAAAGACTTGTATTTAGGAACGGAGAGAGTACATATTAAAGAAGAACGGAAGAGGAACATGGTAAAAAAGAGCAAGCAGATTTTGGATAATAAAATGTTGGTTGCGCAGTGCCCACACATGATGAACCAGAGCGCATTAAGAATTTAAATCCCAGCTGTCTCTCGACCATTTCAGGTGGTTGGATGGAGATCCTACGTCTACTAACCCTTCTTCTTCCTCGTGTCTGATTCTTCCCATACAGAACACCGCATGGGCTGCCGGCCGGACCACCGGCCCCCACCGCCTGTGTTCCTCCGGCACCCCCATCCCCCACCCGCGTCGAGTTTTCTTTGTTCAGTAAGGCCCCACAACCATCCGAGCCACTTCGATCACACCAGAGAACTCCGGTGAGCTCTGAAAAATCGACTGACCCAATTTTGAAATTTAGTCTACTGTGATTTAACTAGTGTGGAATATAAAAGGGGAAAACCATAAGCATTGGGAGTATAGTGTTGAGCATGCCATGGTGGATCTGAAGGTGCAAACCGGACTAAGGCAACTTCGCAACCAAGACAAGAAATCAGAGTAAAGCAGTGGCCATCTATTTTTTTGCTGCGATAAATAAGTTGAGCAGACATGAAAGAGTACCACCTCTGGTGCGGCGCCGTGTACGCATCTGCTGAGAATTTTACGGTGCAACGGTAGCGATGGCCGTCGGCGGCATGGAAGCAGATCTAGGAGAGTAGATGGTGGCGGCGGGGCGCGGTGAACGAGACGGTCGTAGGAGCGGCACCGGCAAGGTGGACGACGGCGGGGATGAAGCGAGAGGACGGGATGCAAGGGTCCCGGTCCGAAGCCGTGGATGAGAGAGGTCGATCTCTTGTAATGGACGGCGGTGTCGGGGTATCAGCTCCGGCATGGTGGAGGAGGACGGCGGTGGATGGGGTGGCGGACGGCGGCGGACGGAGGAGGGTGGGCTGGAGAGGGTGTTTTGGCGCCCACAGAGTACGAATGGGGAAAAGGGAGGTAGAGAGGAAGGGGGAACCATGTATTCAGGGCGCGCTTGTCTCAAATGTGAGTAAATTTACAAAATTAGCCCCCGTTTCAAATTTCTACTACATCACAGCAACATTAGTCGTTTGGGGATAGGATGGTAATCTCGCATACACCGAATATTTGGCAACGAGAGTTTGTTTTTGGCGCCCACCGTGTATGAATATGAATCAGGGAAGGAGTCGATTTCGGCCGAGGACACATTGTGTTTTGGCGCCCACCGTGTATGAATCGGGTGAGAGGCGGTTACATCATGTTTGGGTGAAATTACAAACCTACCCCTATCGAAACCTATAGAAATCCAGCAGATAGGCTTTGCATGGCAGGGATAGGCAGTAGTGATTTCCATCTCGCAGATTTTGGTTTCGGGCGGTTACTATAACTTTCCCGCTTCGTTCAAATTTTGCAGAGTGCACGTTTACCGTGCCAACTCAATTCGCATCCCGTTTGTATTCTATTTTTTTCGGGCGGGATCCATTTTCAATTGGAATTACATTCTATATACATCATTTTTTATATATACTTTCAAAAGCACAACACTATTTATACATAAATATGGTTTACAAATGGCATGATCTCAGATTCATAAGGTTATATCCATCAATTTGGATTTTCAAATATTTGAAACCACTTTATGTTGAAATCCAATGTATGCATTCCTCGCTAACTGTCTCCAATTAATGTGTGTTTCATGCGGGCTTTTTTTACTTCTCAAACATGTATAATGTGTTTCACACACGCAACATATAGTGTAATCCCGTTTAGACATTAATTGCATATAAACCATGCATTGTTTGAAATTGAAGAATCTATGGATCACCAATATTGATAAACTATATAACATTACACGTGTGCCCAAATTCAAACGAATATGCATGTTTGATACACCAATTTGCGTTATGATATTATCGATGTCGTGATCTCCAGTTTAAATATTTGAATCTCCTTTAATCCAGATATTCGTCTCATATAGCTATCACTCTGGACCTATACGCGTTCATCGTCTCTCAGGTATCTCTCGTGCTACCTGTATGTCGACAATGATCTTTTATCTTCGTAACACACTGATGGTACTCTCTCCCTCGACCTTCATCACTCTATCTCTCTCTAAGTATATCTCTCTCCCTACTATGTGTCTCTAACTATGATTCTCCATGTGGAATCTCTTTCTCTCACACAAAAACAAAACTTTGTCTACCGGGGTCTCATTTCTCTCTACTATTCCCATGTGTGCCACTCGCACACCCCTCATACAGAGATGCCTTTCGCTCCTTAGATATGAGAACCTACGACTCTTCCTCTTCAATATCTCTTTCTCACACCCAAACACAAACTCTGTCTCCCAGGGTCTCATATTTCTCCATTGTTCTCTTGTATCTCGCTCACACACACCCTCTCTCCCTAGAGATATCTTGCGTTCCCTCGTATGTCTCTCTAGCTATCACTCTCGTTGTGAAATATCTTTCTCTCTCACAGACACAAAACTCCGTCTCTCTGGATCTCATTTCTCTCTGATATCTGTTTGTATGTGACTCACATGCACCCTCTCTCTATCTCTCTCACACCCACACACATAACCCAGCCTTCTGATCAACTCGACTCCTATATCTAACGCACACTAGCTAGCATATTTATCTTTCTATTTATCTGTTTCTCCATCAACCTTCTTTCTCACCGTCACTATTGATTCCTATCACGCACACTACATATGTTTCTATCTATATGCAGTCATGTGCCCTCTCACACACATATATAAATTCACCCTTTGAACCACCTGACGGTCATCTCCAACACCCAAACTAGCGGATATCCCTCTAGCTAGCATCTCCATCTCTGTATCTATCTTTAGTATCTTCGTCAGCATTTCTTTCTCGCACGGAGTCTTGCTTCCTATCACCCATACTATATATGTCTCTCCATACATATGCATTTATAGGTTGGTCTGTTTTGCACAATCGTTGTGCCTCACTCCCTCTACTCGCCATAGATGCATGCTCCAGCCCACGCCACTATCTCTTAAAGACAAAAACACATGCTCAATTGTCGGGCCTTCTTCCCTGCATTCTCACATGCATGCATATTGTCATACCGATCCGTCTCTCCCATGTCGTTGATCTTATGACTTATGTCTTCTTTCTTTTATCTCGATCATGCACGTGCGTAGACACGTGCATCCCACATATACATGTATACCTCTCACACATGCCCATTCAAGGTCTCTATGTCTCCATACGTAGTTAATTACCCTCAATCATAACGCCACATCGAATCGTTCTCCTCTTTTGTGCACATAACTTCCGCCTGGATGGGTAAAACACACACTCACAGTTAACAATCTCCTTCTAGCTACCCCCCGCCTCTCACTCTTCCCCTATATCCACGAAACCAATAAGACCATCCCTTTTTTTAATTCCCGCCTACAGGCACCATCGATATATAGTAGTCTTCCTCGGTGTCTCTCGAACAAACATGTTCTCTCGATGTCGAATCCTCTCACGCGCACACACCTTCTCTTCCCTCTCTACGGGCATTTTCTCTCTCGCACCCCATCATTGGTGGCCGCTGCCATACACATCACCTCTCTATGATGAAGCCATGCACACTTAAATTACATCCGCCACAGAGGACCCCGCGACAAACACACACACGCACACACACACACCCACACACTAAGACTCCATCTCTCTCTCACTCTCTCACACACACAAACACACACACACGCTAGCACGCATGCATGCACCCCCCCACACACACTAAGACTCCATCTCTCTCTCTCTCTCACACACACACACAAACTAAGACTCCATCTCTCTCTCTCCTCTCTCTCTCTCTCACACACACACACACACAAAGACTCCATCTCACACACACATGCTCTAGGCGGAGCATTTGTTCCTACCACCCTTCATCCAACCTTACCCGTATGATAAACAATCACCTTTATTTACTTGCATAACATGGACAAATTCCACTTTACTTTAGTAGTCAGCAAACTTATCATCTGTACCCTTATAAAAAATGAGCTGGCGGTGATGGTGTGCCTGCCATATTGTAATACAGACCGTCTGATCTATATCTGAGGATAGAAAGCAAACTATGATAATTTTACAAAAGATACCCGCACCTCTCTCCACATCATTATCTCCCGCAACCTCATTGCTCAGCAATTAAAAAAGGAATAAGTCTTGGGAACAATCTAGCATGCATGGTGGCCGCTGCCACCTGCCGACGCCGTCCATCCCCATGCCTCCGCCCATTCCGACCACCAGTCACCACCACGCTCCACTCCTCCTTGCCTTATCTCTCATCTTTCAGTTTTTCGATGACATTCTCGAGATACCAGTTTTCCGATAAAATTCTCGAGATATCATTAGTTTTTACACATGGGATTACTCCTGCATGGGTCAATCACAATAGGTGTTTTGTAAAAAAATGCATATTGATGTTCCCTGCAATGCATGAGAATCTTGCTTGTAATTTTATAATGCAAATCACGAGCAGGAAGTGACATTTTTTAACACAACCACGTTAACATGGCCACATAAATCACAAGCTAAAGTAAATACCATTATACTTATATCCCGATGCAAGGTTGAGTACATGTCCGAAGAGTAGAGTCGCACACATGCACTCTGTCTCTCAGAATCTCTCTCTCACACACACACCAGTTATGTGATGCCCACTTAAGCAGACATGTATGTTACAATTTGTGCACCCGCGGGTAAATGTGATTCTGCACATTTATTTAAGCCGGAAGGCGAACCCAAACAGTAGTTGCATTCATTCCCCTCCCACCGCCTCTTCTCTGGTCACCGTCACCTGGTAGCCATGGGCCGGCCGAAGGTAACAACATACGCCATACTCCCGCCGGAGCGGCGCTTTAATATGGAAATTTTAGTGGTCATGCATGCATCTTTTTGTGCTAGCACTCCTATATAAGGGTTGACCGGTCGCTTCCCACGGACGTGCGCTGGCGGTGGAAGAGGAAGGAGAAGGGAAGTGGGCTGTGGAGTAACGTTTTTTACCACAATTTCTTAGGAAACTGCGTGCAATAATTGAGTAGTTTTGCAAACTACCAGTACTACACCTGAAACGGTTCAAAACCTATACTCCCTTGCCAGCGTGCGCTTCCCGCGTGAAACGGTCAGCGTCGCCCTAGAGCGTCAGTGCCGTATTCATGCCCGGCCAGAGTGGAGGCGACCTCTCACTGGTGCCGGCTTTGAAGTTGTGCGACGGCCGAGAGAGCGCTGCTTCCCGGTGCACGCGACTGCTCCGCGTCGAGACTGGCCATAGGCCCTGTTTGGATCCATGGGTTAGAGTTAGTTTGAGCTAGTTGGGGCTCAAATAGTCCTAAAGTATCCATGCATGAGGGTTTTAATTGGAGCAAGTTGCACCGAACCCACCAAAAAGACTATCTCACCCAAGAGGTGCTAACTGGAGATAGTTCTCATTGGGACCACTGAAAATCACTTTTCTCTCTCCATGAAGTGCATTTATTATCAATCTAACCCTGTCGCCCAAACACCTCTGTGGCTACAGTTAGTTCAGGGTTAGTCATGAGTTAGTCTAACCTCTAGCTAATTTACAGTATCAAACAGGAGCAGTATAGGACATGCAAGTTGCTCAAAGCATACAGGCAAATTCGTACGTGAAAGGATTTTTTTATTTTTGAAAATGGAACATGAAAGGGATTTTTTTAGAATGCTCTTGGCATGTCACTAACATGTGATAGTTAACCAACCTCAATAGACGGCAACAACACCAGCCCGCCGCACTTTGATAGAGACGAGGAGGGAGAAGCGATATGGACTGCTGGATTACTAAAGATAGGTGTCGCACGGAAGCCAAGAAATATGGTGATAGCCTGGGTTAGCCATGTACTAGTATGATGTAACTACACTGGGCTGCCGTGTTTCGTACTCTTCCCGTCCACTGTGGAGATGATTGGTTAATTTTATATCGCTGAATAATATTAAATATTATGAGTGCAGACGCTCCACCACGAGGTTCCTTGCTCCTTCTCAGTCATCCGGAATCTATGTTCTTCCACTCTATTTTTTTACTGAGCTTTGTCCATCCTTTTGCCAACACGCGAGACATCTAGCATCAAGGTGCACGTGTTATGCAAGGATCGTTCCATCTATATGAAGAACACGTGGGACTGGAACTACGAGACGGACATGTACCCAGCAATGGACGTACGAACCTGAGTAATGTAGTGCAGTAAGTGAAGTAGAAAGGCACAAATAGTATGCACATGCGTGGCATATAGGGTGTGTTTGGTTGTGTTCTCGTCTCAGCATAGTTGTTCCCTCTTCATGCATGCTCAACTCAACACCCCTCTTCATGCATGCTTTCTAGTGTATTTGTGCTAAACTAGTGTGGACTCATGCACCCTCCATACACTCTACCAAACACCCAAAAGTAGGTCGAGAAGGGAACTCTTGGGAGGCATTTGTCTCTTACTACGTACTACCACTAAACGTTATACATGCAATGCACGGTGATGTTATGGAGTTTGTGCCTAAGTACTCTACTACTACTATATTAGTTGGAGGCACATATTAACTTCTATATTTGTTTACGTGTATGCCCCGAGACCTTCCAACTAGACGTGTCTTTCTCTCCAGGTCGCACTTTGTATCGTTCATAGCACTAAGTACTACTACGTGTGGTCTCCGACCCAGAAGTGGAAGAAGTGGAGACGCTCTACCATGCTGTTTTTTTACGCTGGGCTCTACCACGTTGTTCATGTCCCACTCCTTTCGCTGACGTGTGGGACATCCAGCACGTGCCATGCTTGGCACCCTTCGTCGTAAGAGTTGAAACGCTAGCATTCATCAGAAATAAAAAATAATTATAAATCGGCAGTGATACTATTTTTTTGCGAACCAATCAGGAGTGATACTATACCACGCGGTTTCCTTGCTCCTCGATAACGGAAAGAATACTTCCGTTCGTCAACATGTGGGACGTCGACCATCCTGCTCCACTTGCCATGCACGCAGAACTCCAAGGGAGAGTCACCCAGGTCATCGCACCATAGTAACAATGACTAATGAGCCGTCAAATCACAGGCCCACTTCCCTCTTTGAAGTTGCTCGGATGAAGGAAACATCATGACTTCATTGAATTCCGTTTCTTGAAGAAAACTACTGTACCAACAGTACTGCTAGCTACAGTAGTTAATCCAACAGAGGCCTCCTTTCGTTCATAGGATAGGAATATGAAAATCATAGGAAGTGAGATGACATGCATCTCAATTCCTATAGAGAAATAGATGCCATTTGATGCTTAGGATAGGAATTTTTCCATTTAGTCTAGGCTAATGTACTGGTAATTTGCTCTAAAAACTACAGTAGTAACTAGTTGTATTGGTACATGCTCGTACCCAGACACAGACACACACACTAACTACCAGTACTACTACTTCTCACATGCTGGCCAGACGCCGTCCTTCTCCTTCCCGGCTTTGTCGTCGACACCCCACCGTGCTTGGATCTCCGCTGACCTCTCCGCAGCAGCGCGTGCCTCCTTTTCTTTCTTGCAGCGGCGGGGCTCTCTTTTCTTGAGTGCTTTCTGACTTTTCCGCTCCCTCTATGCGGCTTTGGCCGCCTCCTGCTCTACCGCCCATTCGGCCTTGGCATCTTCAAATTCCTCCCACATAGTTGTGAGGTCGCAAGAGGCGATGAACTCGGCACGGCGGGATGCCATCGCTTCCCTACCATTTTGTGTGCGGTCGTGGGCGGTGAGGAACTCGACGAGGCGGGATGCCATCGCTGCCTTACCGGTTAGTGTGCGGCGCGGTGGCATGAACGACGCTTGGTGAGAACTTTGGGGTGGAGTGGCCGGACAATCGTATAGTGCATTGGTTTGTCAAGAGCTCAAGGACAGAAGACAAAGCAAATTTGGATTCCCCTTCAATCCTGGTCATTTATTACCGAGTAAAATGCATTGGAGGTCATCGAACTTGTCTTGATAGCTCACTTCGATCATTATATACGAGATATAGTGATTATACGGTCACTGGCTTAGCGTATAGCTCCGTATTTGTCTGATTGACCAGTCAAACAGTCCGCATGCGCCTCATCAGCTTGTGTTCTTTATCTATCTACGCGGGCCTACCTGTCAATGCAGAAAGAAATATTGTAAAAACCAAAATTATGGGTATGTGGGGAATCAAACCACGGACTCGTCGCTGCAACGCACCCTCATCAGCCAAATGAAAATGAAATACTTCACGTCAAACACTCACGCTCACGCTGTCAAAGCATGCTAATGCATGCACGTCGCCCTCTAAATCAAAGTCCTGCTCATGGCGCAACGCAAACGGTGAGCCCATCACCTGCGCACCTCGGCGATGCCTGACATGACTGTTTAGACGTTTGATGGAGGCGTACGCGAACGCCGAGCATGTATTCACCTGGCTTAACACCAACGGTCATACTCGGACCGCCTTGCTCATGTATACCGTCCCTCACAAAGACAATCTATGAAATAGCCTAAGCTAGAGAGGGTACTATGGTAGTATGGTATGGAGTATGTACTATCGTGAGTGACCGATCTTAGTGCCACTGCACACCGAAACCCCTTCCATCGCTAGCACGCGCTTCCCGCCTGAAACGGTCACCATCTCTCCAGAATCTCAATGCCGCATTCACCGGACTTAACTGCAGGTGCAATTGGTGTGTCACTAACATGCAGGCTAGATGCCCGTTGGGCCCACATGTCAGTAACCCAAACGCATCTGCAGTTAAGTCACTGAAGCAGCGTCTGCATTCACGCCCGATGAACCTACTCCGGCGCTAGTTGTCCATCCGTCTGCCGCGGCTCATTGCCATTCGCCCGCTATATTAACATGAGCCCCAACTCCCAGCCATAGCCAAAGACCCACACTTATTCTCCTTCGGTCCCTTCCTTCTGTCAGCACCACTTCAACCATGGCCTCCTGGCGCTCCGAAGCTCTCTTGGACATACTGTCGCAGGTGCACACAAAGGGACATCGGCGGCTCCGCTCCGGGCACGCTCCAAAGCTCTCTTCGACGTACTGTCGCAGGAGCAAATGAAGGAGATCGCCGCCACCCCCCCGGCCGCCCTCCGCCGCCAGGACCACGAAGCCGGCGCGCGTGCGCGAGCGCAGCCGGTAGCGAGGAAGAGTAGTACACAGTAGGTCGCTGCCGCTCTGGTCCCGGGAAGGCCACCGTACTCCACTCAGTCGACGCCAAGCTTGTTGGGGTAAACATCGGCGGCCGATTAGCCGCTTGACGGTGACGTGGAGGCGGAAATCTTCATTACCTCGTGCTCCGGAGGAGGAGGTTATCGAGGCGGATGAGGAGGAGGCAAAGGCAATGGCCGGCTTTCTCGGGTTCATGGCCAGACATGGTGGTCGGGCGCCGGCGATCATTTAGATTAGGTTTACAGTAGGTTTTAGTACGGTTTGTGCGAAATATTTAATAAATTTCGTCCAGTTTGTAGGAAAAGTTTTCGAAATGTAATGAATTCATTCGGTTAATTTGAAATTTGCTTTGTTTGCATGAATTTCGTCTGGTTAGTTCATATAGTTGTCGAAAGGTATGCGGGCAGCATCGGATGGCATCCATCAGTGTCCTGGGACAGATGCCAGTGTAAGTTTGTGGGCCAGCGCTAGAGATGCCATAACTATCATGCTATAATCGCTAACAATCCTCCATTATTTGGCAGGGAACATTTATCCCTCGATCAAAATCAGATCCGCGTAAGAGTGTAAACTCTTGCTTACATAAAAATGGAGCAAGTGAACAGCACTATAGCACATCATATCACTCGAAATAGACCGCCTAACGAGCGGGAAAGCACCGCCCTCATCATTTTGTTCTGGATTTCTATCGATCGATCGCGCGAAAATGTTACGCTTCGCAAGTTCTAAAGGAAAAGGTGGCAAACTTACGACTCGTACACGTCGCAACCCCCACAGTCCGGCTCGCACGCCGCTCACCAGAGGGGACACACATTGTCTTGCAATTTCACTGACATGTGGGACAGTAATTGAATAAACTGTCGATAGCCGAAATGTAATCACTCGGCGGGCGTCGGCTGAGAAGAGTGAAACGGGGGAGGGAGAAGAGATCGCCCACCCGCCGCGCACGGACTCCAAGAAATAGATGGTGATAATGTGAGGTGGGCCATGCTGGAGTCCGGACCGCTTCCGTAGCCCGCTCTCGCCGCCCTGGCCCCTCAAGACGCCAGCTGCCCGCCGCATGCATGCATAGCAAGTAGTACTCCTTATGTGGAGGAGAGAGAGGCATTCACAAAGTCAAGGAGTTGTCTCTGCAAGAGCCCGTCTCTACACGTGCTCCTAGGTATAAAAGAATAATTCTAATAAAAACAATTGTGTCTTAAAAAAAGAAAGGTTAAAAAACATTTGAGAGGAAATAGATAGAGAGAAAGTGAGAAAAAGCTGTAACCTGGGCATTACATGAGGAAGGAGGGAGTGGTGCACATGCCAAGTTCACTAGGCTACCGGGTTTCACCCTCCTCCGTCGTAACAGTGGAGACAATAGCTTTCATCAAAAATAAACAATGAATACTCGTTGCTCGTCCTCTATATCGGAAAGAATACTTTCATTCGCCGACATGTGGGACGTCAGCCATCCTGGTCCACCTGCCATGCAAAAAATTATCCTGGTCTACCCCGGTCGTATCGCAGGCCCAACCTTTCCCACTGTAAGTTGTTCAGACGAAGGAACCATCATGACTTCGTTGAATTCCGCTTCTTCAAGAAAACTTACTGTAACCACAATACTACTACCACACGTGAAGACTGGACGGCATTGTACCACGTCATATCACTAAAACCCACTAGGCCAAACTAGCCCGCCTAGGTCATCTATTTTGGAACGGAGGGAGTACGTCTCTACACTATTATGATTTTGTGTTGCACGTTCTCTGTACTTTTGCTACGATTTTCCTACCCTATGAACCAAATGAGGCCTGAATGTATGTCGACTATTGTCTGATTGATCGCTAAGCCTACAATTTTAGGAGCTAGGGCTATTGGTCGGTCAACGAGGGATAAGTATAAGCGAACCACGAGCTCATCAGCCCCAACATTTCTCTTCGGTGAGTGTTTTGCAAGTACTATAGCTCGCACAGTAGCTAGCCTATTAACACCATGAATCATCAAAAAAGCCCTACTAATATGATAAACATTTCAAACTTACATCTAAGCATCCCATATATTACATCAAAAGCTGATGAGGATACATCTGTTTCCATAACTCGGAGAGGGTTCGCATGATTCACTATCAAACAAAAGTAGCAAGATCCACGCACACAAGACAGTGCACTAGCCCTAAGATGGTTTGATAACACACATCGTTCTGGTAATTAAACACAGGGCAATGCAAACTACCCTGAAGGATTAGCGCGACCAACTATTTTTTGTCATCGATCTCTCGGGCAATGACCACAACACGGACAACGACATGGGAATCGATTTCTGGGGCGATGTCCACAGGACTGACCGCGATATCGGAATCGATCTCAGGGGCAATGTCCACAGGATGCACAACGTCATCGGAATCGATCTCCGGGGCGATGCCAACAGGACGGGCCACGTCATCAGAATCATCAAGGAGGTCCACCGGAGTCAACCAATTGTCAAACTCCAAGTATTAGGAGAGTGAACGCCAAAAATATTGCTTGGGGCATAGCCTAGAAAAACGCAGTCCAGTCTTTGGTCCGAACATGTGCCTTTTGGTTATCGACACATATGGTAGCGAACTATATGGCATGGAGTCTAAAGATTCCAGACAAGTTGGTTGATGCGTATATTCATCTGGCACTTAATCAGTCTGCACGCGAAGGATGCTCCATTTCAGTTGAACTGCACAAAAAAATTGGGTGGTTCATTTTCTGAACCGCCTCCTTTCTCGTCTGCAATGTAGAATTTTGGCGAGATATAGGACCAAGATGAGCCAGTAAACTAGTTGGATGAAAGTAGTGGCCAAGTTGCTCAAACCTCCCTTGGCACGAGGCCAATATTTGAGGATAAACCTACAAGCAAAGTTCATATTGTCTGTGCTGCCTCTTATGTACTTGAAAGTTTACTCGTACAAGAACTAATTTTAGCAAGAAGTACCTCTGATTGAACACCATTTACCAGTCTGTACCCTAGGTAATTAAAGTTCATCCATGGATCATATTGGCTGTGATCTCAATCATCTGGATGCATAAACATACTGAACATGTGTATATCTATATATTTTTGTGAATTATGTATGAATATTATTACTATTTTTTTGACTGTGAACTGTGGGGTAAAACCCCCACAGCATATCAAGACTTTATTAAAGCCAGACAACAGTTACAACAACATGATTACAAGAGGTAACCGAAAGGAAAGGAGAAAAACAAAATAAAATAAAGAAAAGGCTAAAACTTAAGGCGGCAAGAAAGAAATCCACTTGAGTAACTCATCCTTGTATCCAGATTTGATTCTATGCTGCATCAGAGTAATGTCATGCCTGAAAGCTCCTCTCCATTTGTTGAAACTTGCCCTCTCACCTCTGAACACTTTGGCATTTCTGATGATCCAGATATTCCAGCAGGCAATAAATACTACTTCATTGAAAAAGGGCTTATCAAAACTTCTCCTTGCCTGGATGACTAGGTCAGACATTGAAGTTCCAGCCGACCAATCAATCTACAAATAATTCCAAACTTTGACACTGAAATTGTAGTTGAAGAAGAGATGGTCTCTGGTTTCTCTCACTTGAAGGGGGCATAGCCTACAAGTAACACCATCATCCATGTGCCAGTGCCTTCTATCAACCATATCCTTAGTGTTGAGACTGTCCATGATGAGCATCCATGCAAAAACCTTGATCTTGATAGTGCAAGAGGATTTCCAGATCCATCACAACAAGTGGTTGAATGTTTCATTCTGAAAAACATGACCATAGAATAGCTTAGGTTTGTAAACCTTTGAAGAGCCCTGCCAGAACCATAAATCCTTACAAGCGTCATCTCTTGTATGGGAGACCAACATATTTCTTATCAAGTTTAACTCATCAAAAGCTTGAGCAGACAAAGGTAGGTGAAAGTGTTGGTACAAGTCTATTGAATTGAAGATGTCCTTAAAAGAAATCCATGGATCCTTGGCAAAAGAGAATAATCTTGGGAATCTAGACTGCAAGCTAGAAACTTCATTGCCAAGATTCCAGTTATCAGACCAAAAGAGAGCAGTGTCCCCAGCATTGACCTGCACCCAGGAGCAGTCCCTAAAATTCTGCAAGACCTTGCAAATATCCTTCCACCAAAAAGAGCCACAAGAAGTTGTTCCCTGGGGCATGCCATCATGATAATATGAGTCCCAAATTAAGGACACCCAAGGTAGGTCTTTCCTGTTGAGAAAGTTACTAGCATGCTTGAGAAGCAAAGCCACGTTTTGAACACCCAGGTTCAAAATACCAAGACCACCCTTGTTTTTTGGTCTACAAATCAAATCCCAAGCAGCAAGAGATGGAGCAGGCTCCTCCCTATTTTTTCTCCACAGACATTGCCTTTGAATTCTTTCCAACTGCTCGAGGATTCCAGCAGGAACAGCCAGGCTGCCCATAAAGAAGATTGGCATGGAAGACAAGGAAGAATTTAAGAACTGCAGTCTCTCACCTTGATTAAGGAAGGAGGAGCTGGCAGTCATTCTCCTCTCCATACAATCCATAAGAGGCATAAAGTACCCACAGGCAGACCAAGGTAAGTAAAATGCATCTTTCCAATTTGGCATCCAAAAGCAGAAGCAAGCTCAGTCATGACTGCATTTTCAACATTTATAGGAATGATAAAAGATTTATGGTAGTTGACATCAAGACCTGTGGACCGAGAGAACACCAACAACATATCCTTCAGTGCTAAAAGTTGTTGCCTGTCAGCAGGGAGGATGATCAGAGTATCATCGGCATATTGAATGATAGGGTAGTCTTGATCATGGCAGGGAATAGGTAGCTTTAGGATCCCCTTGCTAAACATATCATTAATCATTGTTTGCAGAAGATCAGCAACTATCACAAAGAGAAGAGGAGAAACAGGGTCCCCCTGTCTAACTCCTTTTTTGCAAATAAACTTCCTCCCAGGCACACCATTCAAGAGGACAGAAGAAGTACCAGTGGCAAGTAGCTGCTTCATCCATAGGATCCACTTTTCATTAAAACCTTTGTGCCTTAGGATTTGGAAGATAGCTTCATGCTCAACAGAGTCAAAAGCCTTCTCAAAGTCCAATTTGAGGATCACAATTGGCCTCTTTGACTGATGGCATTGATGCAGATACTCAAAGGTCCAACCAATGCAGTCCTGAATTGTTCTGCTCTTAATGAAACCATACTGATTCTTATGAATGCATTTCATAATTATCCTCTGAAACCTATTGGCAGCTATCTTAGAAAGGAACTTCAGACCCATGCTTGTGAGAGAAATAGGCCTATAATCCCCCACTTCCTCCGGTGATAGTTTCTTGGGTATCAGAGTAATGAAAGAACTATTAATGTTGTCCAGCACTGCAGTCCCCTCATGAAAAGCATGAGCCAGATCATAGAAATCAATTGATATGATGTGCCAGCACCTCTTGAAGAATAGACCATTAAAACCATCAGGTCCAGGTGCTTTATCCACAGGCATGTGCTTGACCACATCATCCATTTCCTCTTTTTCAAAAGGTTTAGTAAGCATATCCAGGCCATCCACTGGCATTATTAGAGATGCTAAATCAAAACCCATTGCAATCCCTCTAGAAGTGCCCATTCTGTTCTTGAAACAGCTCCAAATAATTCCAGCCATTTGATCATGGTCAGAGACCACAGAGCCATTAGGTAATTTAAGACTAGCAATTGAATTTCTCCTTTGCCTCTCAGTGGCCATGGCATGAAAAAACTTGGTGTTCTCAGCCCCAACCTTAATATACCTGATAGTGCATCTCTTTTTCCAGTACATGCAGTGCAGGTGCAAAAGCTTTTCCAAATGGACCTTCACAATTTTCCTGAAATTGAACTCCTGTCTAAACAAGGGCCTCCATTCCTCCAACTCATCTAAAAGGAAGACCACATGATTACACTTGCTAATCAACAATTTTAACTTGGAAACATTCATTTGCCATCTCTTAAGGCACATTCTTAGATGCTTAAACTTGTCAGCAATCTTAGCAGTAATGTGAGTCTTCCTAGATGGGGTTAGCCAAGATGATTCCACACAATCCATAAAGCCCTCTAGTTCCAACCAATTGTTTTCAAACCTAAAGAGATTTGATTTAGGTATGGTTGTCTTGATTGATACTAAACAAGGGATATGGTCAGAGGCAGTCCTGGCCAGAGGCAATACTTCAGTCATTGGATAGTCAGTGATCCAATCTACTGAGGTGAAGAACCAGTCTAACTGCTCCAGAAGAGGGATGTCCTGCATATTGGACCAAGTGTATGATCTACCTTTAATTGGCAATTCAAGAAGTCCCAAATGTCCAATAACCTCATTGAAGATGAACATATCATTTATGTCCCCACCAGGTAAGTTTCTATTGTCCATTGACCTAAGGAAATTGAAGTCACCAAGCAATAACCAGTGCTCATCAATAGGGATACAGAGATTATATAGCCAGTTTATAAAATTGTCCCTTGCTTCCCCCTGACAAGGACCATATACAACAACCAAGGTCCAACTTTCATTATTCTTCCTGGAGGTAAACTTAATCACAACAGCAAATTGCTGAACTTCAATTAGATTTCCAATAAAAACATTTGTATTCCAAACCACAAGAATACCACCAGAAGCCCCTATTGAAGGGGAGCATGCAAAAGAGTCAAATCTCTTAGGGCAGAAACTTTTGATTGATCTGGAATCGAAAGATGAGCATTTAGTTTCTTCCAAGTAGGCTATAGAGCATTGACATTCCTCAATTTTCTGTCTGACAGCTCGCTGCCTAGCTTCAGAGTTCAAACCTATAACATTCCAGCACAGCACATTCTAGTGTCTACATGAATTACTCAATTAAACATATACTAGGCAGCATAACCCATATGACACACAATGTCACATGTCCAAAATAATAGAACAAAGTCTGACCCACCACACAGACATAGGAGAGTTCATGACATAACTGACATACATAAATCATAAAAGCGGCAAACTTAGGGGCTTGCCACACCCAAAAGTCCAGAAGTAGGCTAAACATCAGGATCGATGGAGGCAGAAGCATGTGGGTCCACCATAAGTGCATCCACAGATAGGAGAGTGGCATCAATTTCCAACTCTCTCCCTATTTCCTGAAGCCGCGCAATCGGAGTCGCCAGGGGGATTTCTTCAGAAGCCTGCTCTTCAGACTCATGGGCCATGAAGGGCTTCGCTCTGGGCTTCTTCTTCTTGGGCTGTATAGCAAGCTCATGGAAAACGGGCTTGAAACCATCCTGCTTGACAGAACTCCTAGTGCAACGTCTGACGGCAGTATCAACAATTGGTGTTGGCGCCAAAGGTTGTCGTGGCCTTCTCGCAGTCACCACAAACACAGGAACTGCCTGATCAGGTGCAGAATCAACAAACAGAGCTCTAGCGACCGGCCTGGCCACTTCCTAATCCTTCCAAGTGAGACGAGGCAAATCCAGATCAGAGAAAGTGAAATCCCAGCTTCGCTTAGACAGAACAACAGGCGACAGAGGCTGCATTGAAACTGGCTTGGGGACAGAAAACACCATAGGAGCTTGTAGCATACTTTCAAAAGATCTTCTCCAAATCATGTCAGGAGGTAGAGGAGGCCCATAAGGCACAACAGGCATAGCAAATTCCTCCCTAATCACAGGAGGCTGATAGACCACAATGGCCCAATGATCAGGAACAAACTCCTCATTGAATGGAGGAGGAACAGGGGCCTCAGGCTGCTCATCATCAAGAACTACAACAGGTGGCACATGGGTATCAGCAGCAGAGCTTGGCTGTGCAGATAAGTCTACCACCATGGACTCCTGGTCCTGCACAGGATCAGGGGCTACATTGTCATCCCAGATCCCCCAGTTATCATCAGCTATCTCATTGACCACAGGTGCTGGTGGCACTGCATTCCATCCCAAAGCAGGAAAAGCAGGTAAGTTGAAAGGGGGCATCTCAGGGAATGGAACACCAGGCACCGGGTGCGGATTGCCATTGATGGGCATCCAATCCTCATCTTGAGGCATCTGCTCGGCAAAGTTTGCCCCCAAGATATATAGGGGAGCAGTCCAAGAAACTCTTGCACCTCCATAGGGTGCAAAATCCATAAACACCACATCACGTGGCACCAGAATGTCTTCAGGGAAGGAAGCAAACACCAGAGACCTGACCAAGTAAGGATCCTCGCTAACCCAATGATGAAACTTGCCGAAAGTGTTGACAGCAGCCCTGATACACTCTGTATTGCGAAGATCCAAAGGAATGCCCAGGAACATGAGAAGGCCCTGACGGAAACCCTGAACGCCGCGGAAGTTTTCTCCCTTGTCATGCTTCATAAAGCGCACAAAGCGATCATTGCCCAGTGGCTGCGGCGGGAGCTGCAGCAGATGGAAATGGACAGCAGCATCACGAAGCTCAAAAAGCCCCACAGAGCGAATCCATGGCTGAGCCGATCTGACTAAAACTCCATGCTCATGCAACCACTTAACTACAGCCTCTCTAGCAGCACCTATCTCATCTGGCTGGGGATAGGCATTACCTCAACAAGCATAAACTCCTCATGGCAGCGCACAATTGGGGTATGCGGCGAAACGAAGGTTCTTGGAAGGCGATCTTCCCCATCGTCGATGACATGGTGGCCCGCGGGGACGTAAAGCTGAGGATCCAGATGAAAGTTCGCCATCGGAACTAAGGGCTCGGCCTCCAACGATGGCGAGTGCAATGGCGGAGGAGGGGTTTCAGGTGGCAAGGCAGAGGGAGTCTTGGGGCCAGGGCTGATGGAACTGGACGAGGGAGTTAATGCGGAAGTGGAAGGGAGGTCCAAGTTTGGTAAAAGCGTTGTCAGAGAGATATTCTTGCAGCGCGCCTCAGAAGTCGTAGTGTTAGTGGATTTGGGTTGCCAAACAAGCCCCAAAACCTGTGCAAATTTGTTGCAATCCTTCCTGATGTGACCCATCCTAAGGCAGGAGATGCACCACAACTTGGACGTGCAAGAGGCCGCAAAGTGTCCCTTCCTCAAACACTTTTGACACGTGAGAACCTCATCAACCATATTAGAAATTAAATCCTCAAAATCATCCCTGGCTTGCTGAGAAGAAGGAATATCCAAATTATCCACAGAAGAAGCTGGGCCAGCCCGGTCAGACCTAACGGAGAGCAGCCCATGGCCCGTGGCACGTGTTGGCACGTCCACATTCAAAGTACCCGAATTCCCGCCCGAGATAATCGGCGAGCGATCAGATAACGGCAGGAGATCATGAACCATACCAAACGAGATAGATGGCCTCGTCGACGTCCACCGAAGGCTCACTAGCGGCGCGGGATGGATGACAACTCTCTCATGTGGCGGGATAGAATAACCAGCGTCTTCTGTAGTTTGAATACAATTTTCCGTAGCCGGATACCGATAACCTCGACAAGCATTATAATTTTGAAAGACCGCAAATGATAATTTCTTGCCAACAGAATTTGAGGATTTGAATGAGGATTTTGATGGCCTAGAATGCATGGCTAGAACCCCAAGAGCTGCACACCACTTAGAAGGACTAACAAGGATCCACTCGGCATCACATTCCAAATTCCAGATCCTAAACTCACGACTCCAATTCGGGCCACCGTTACTCCAAAGATGAAAGTAACATTTGAAATGATCACAAGCAAAAGATCGAAGACTAATAATGATCATGGCAACAGCCTTGCAAGATACCTGAAAGCCAAATACCTTATCCTTGATCAAGAAAACCATAAGATCAATGCCCGAGCCGCCAATTGCTGCCTCAAGAGCTGCCGCCACCGAATCTTCATTCAAACGGAAGGAATGACGTCCAAAAGAGACCACCATGGTAAAGATCTCCGAGTCTTCCATGGGATGCACCGAAAAGCCCGTAGATTGAAAAACCTTCTCAGCAAAAACCGAACCCTTGGAGAAGTCCAAGCCAAGGGTGGAACCATCATTGGAACCCATGAAAGATGGGTATGAACGAGTAGATCTCAAGACACCGGAGAGATCTAATGGAGAGAAACTAGAATTTGGTGGCTAGGGGTGGAGATCGCCGGAGGTGGTGGAGATCGCCGTGGAGGGGGTAGGGGTGGGAGTCTTTGCGCTCCATCCCGCTATTCCTCACAAACTTCTGTATGAATATTATCGTGTGATCTATCAATCATTTGGATGCATAGATATGCTAAGCTTGTGTATATATGAATCTTTTGAGTTGTTGATAGTGAATGTTGGCTATGAATATGAACGTGTCCTATGAACCTGAGTTTCATATGCATGTTTCCCTTTTCTGTTGTATTTGTGTGTGAACTTGTTAGTATGCCTACTGTAGGGTATAAAATGCAGGCCTCTTATAAAAGTAATGTTGTGTCCAATTTATGTTTTCCCTTCTAACCACATTATATGTACTAGCAAAAGGGCCCATGCGTTGCAACAGGAAAAAAATATGGCACACACAAACGTTCTATTCTTCTTTACCGGGTCTGTCATTACATGTGCTCCGGTGTAATAACATCATAAATTACCAAACTGCCTTAGGAGTTTTTGTCTCAGGCACCACAGTGAGAATGATTGACAATATGAGCATCACTAGCCTGAAGAAAGTTGTTGTTGTTATGACCGGCATGGCCAAGAGGATATATGATGCGCACTGACATCCAACAACAATATTTCTCATGGTTTTGGTTTTTTTCTGAACCAGTGCTATATTTGATTATTTGGCACAAAAAAGTTGTAATTATTTCACTCCAACTACGGCCAACATGGCTGGTTATTCTTCCAAAAGATGTCACTTATGATATTTTTTCAGAAAAAGGAGTGCATTATCTCCTTGCTGTCGTCTAACTGAAGGAAACTGGATGTGAAAATTTAAGTGTATATAGACTGACCCACTCGGAGTGCATACAAAAATATTTTTATCCAAGTCGTCAGTGCCAACACTGTACCTCAAATGTCCATCTGCATCTACACAGCTAGGTCTAATCTTAAGCAAGAATGAAACTACCAAGCAAACTGAGATAACAGCATGTAGCCGACCCCGGGCAGCAGGTGGTCAGGGATCATCAGTAGAGAAACAGGAAGTAGGCTGACGACCGCCGAGCATGGCCAGGCCCATCTCGCTCTCATGGTGGCTCCCGGGCATCTCCGTGGCTCCTCCACTCTGAGTCCACAGCCCAACCTCGGTGCTCCGCCGGCATCCTCCTCCGCCCCGCTTCCTCACCCCGGCGAGCACCGGACTGAACAGCTTCGCGCCGGACTGCCATTTTCTTGTACAATTTCCCTTCGTTCTCATTCGGTGTTTGTTGATTCAAGAGGCTCGTTGTTGATATGCAATTTTCCTAGGTATATAAACTGGTAGACTTTCATGTAAGCAACCGAGGTGGGATTACTCCGAGTACATGTGTGAAAATCAGGTAAGGTACAGATACAGAAGTGTGCATGCAGGCCGAAACATGCGTGTAGGCCCAATAAGAGAATGTGGACGTGGACCAATTGGATGGACAAAGTTTTTAGTACCGCCTCACAGCAATTGGACGAACTGTCGATCAAAACTAACGGAAAAAACTGAAAGCGTAAATTCAAAGAAAGAAGTGTATTGTGACGGTGAACCCGAAGAGTCAATCCGTGCTTTATTATTAGGGAAAGATTTATATTATTACTATTATCGTATATTTTATAGAGACTTCTATATACATTATAAAAACATCCCATGTGTTATTAACCTATAAAAGTAAATGTTGAACGGAAGTTGGCAAGGAAAATCCTGGTTGTTTTTGACTCACAGGCAAGGAAAATCCTGGTGATTGAGTACAAAAGCTTGCGAAGATTTTAAGGGCCAATTTAATAATAATGTGCTCATTTTTACTTTGAGCAATAACTCGCTAATTTCTTAATTGTATAAAAAATGTGCCTCTCCGGTTTATTCTTTGATATTAATTTCTCCTTCTAACATAACATTATATATAACGAGCCCACCTAATACGTGTATTTCAAGGAAGTGCATATGGGTTCGGATTTCTTAGAAAATATAAATGGGCCTGATTGACGCGAAATTCTTTGTTCACCCAGCCCAGCAAATGGACTATACATTCTAGAAAACATGGGTTAAATATATGCCACATTTTTGCAGGCTGATATGTGGGCTAATAGGTCGAAGCCTACGCAGCGCGTTGTCAACTTGGTCAACAAATGATTGTGTCATCCACAGCCATTGGATTTATATCCAACGGCCGGCATGCACCTTTAATCTCTCGTCTTCTTCCTCCAGCGTCGCCTGGACTGCCTGGTCCGACCTCCGGCGGCTAGCGGCTCTGCTTAGCACGCATCGCTGCGAAGCGCTACCCCACCGCTGGCTGGGCTATCCCTCCACCCCTCGACACCTCCTGTTATCCTCCTCTCAATCTGCGACTCCACTGCCGCGTTTTCCCATCTCCGAGTCGTTCCCGTCCGGGGCCTCACCGTCATGCACCGCCTCGCTGCGTTCCGTGCGGCGTGGTCAACAAACGAGTCATCGAAAGAGGACTGTACGTGGAGAGCCTGACGGCTGGGACCCACGAGGTCCATGGTCGCACGCAAGGAAAGTTCCTCCTTATTAAGCTGAAAAATAATGTTTCCTCCACCTATAGCTGGGACCCACCGGCTGTATCTTCGCACGGAAGGAAGTGCCTCCTTGTTTTGCAAAAAAATTATTCATCCCGTTGACAGCTAGGACCCGTCAGATTTGGTGACTGACTTGTGGGCCTACTAAGTGGACGTGTACGCACGGCTTTGTCAACTTAATCAAAAAATGATTCTAGCAGCTGGACCATTGGATGTTAATCCAACAGCCGTGCTCCTTCTTCAACCTCTGTCTCCTGTGGGTGGCACCGCGGCTGTGCTGCCGCACACCCGAACCAGTGAAGTTTCCCACTCCTCTCCATCTGCGACTCCACTGCCCCATCTTCCCCATCTCCGGGTCGTTCCAGTCTGGGTGCGCTCGGCACGGTGTGGTCAACGTGGTCAACAACCGAGAGTCATCGGAAGATGACTGTACGTGAGAGGCTGACAGTGGGGACGCACCACGCCCACGGACGCTTGCATGCAACGGAACGCGGTGAGGTCAACGTGGTCAAGGAACGACTTCCATCGGAAGTATACTATACGTGGAGAGTCTCAGCTAGGTCCAGGACCGCAGCAAGTAAGTGCCTCCTTATTACGCGGAAAATAATGATTCCCCCAACTGACAGCAGGGACCCACTGGACGGGCCACCGTATTTTGAGAAAAAACATTTGCCCCCTGACTGCTGGGACCCACCTGACGGACCACCGTATTTCGCAAAAAAAACGTTCCCCCCGCTGTCATCTCGGACCTACCGGAATTGCCACCTTATTACTCACAAAAAATGAATACTCCCCCGGCTAGCTGGGACCCACCTTGGTGGGAGGCTGACTTGTGGGCCTACGATGTTGACGGGGACGATGGGCTTTGTCAACTTAGTCAATATGAACGACTCTAGCTCCAGTGACCGTACGATGTCCATCCAATGACCCTGGTGCTTCTTAAACCTCTGGTCTTCTTGCTCCAGCAGCCCAAAGCAGCGCCGGTCGTGCCGCATGCTCCTGCCTCCCGTGGCCGGCTGTGCTGCCGCAGAGGCCTCATCGCCCCTACAATTCCCACCGTTGGCCAGGCCTTGCGGCGACGGCAGCCTCACACCGCAGCTGAACTAGTGAACCCTCGTACTCCTCTCCGCGCGGGCTTCCACTGTCGCGTATTCCCTGGCTCCGCGTCGTCCCCTTCCTAGGCCTCGCCGTCATCCACCTCCATGGTGCTCTCCATGCAACGTGGTCAACGTGGTCAAGGAACGACTTCCATCGGAATAGTACTGTACGTGGAGAGGCTGACAGCTGGGTTCATGGCCACATCCCATTTTTTTGTGATTTGCCAAGTAAGTCGCTTTGTCAGGCCTGTTGGGCTGCAAATCTTTCAAGACGAGGAGAGCTTTCATTCGGCTGGCCGAGAAAATGGCCCATCAGTAATGAGAAATGGGTTGTACATTTTTAAAGCACATCAAACCGGCAATTAGTTTCAAGTATCTTTTTTTCATTTCGAGATTTTAAATTAAATTAAGTTTTATGCATGGAGAATTTGTTGGATTTTATATTGATATACATTTATTTTTAAAATCAGTTTGAATGCGAGTCGAAATTTCGGGATTAAAAACAGTTCGGACCGCACCCAAATATGCAAAAAATCGTATAATTTTTTAACCGAGGCCACAATATGGGCTGTAATGCTAACAAAAAGAATATGGGCTCCAAAAAACCTTAAGAATTAGCAAATAGGCTGTAAATTATTAGAAATAATGGCAGATGGGTTGTATGCTGTTTTCCACAGATTTGAGGCTTTCCTCAAAAAAGGTTGATGCATAAGCAGTGACTGTGGATGTCCATCGAACGGCCGTCGTGCTTCTTCAATCTCTGCTCTTCCTGCTCCAGCCGCTCTAACAAGCACCGGCGGGACTGCCTGCTCCCTCCTCCCCGCGGCAGGCTGTGCTGCCGCGTAGGCCTCACCGCCCCACCGTACTCCCATCGCTGGCCTAGCCATCCCTCTACTCACCCACACCTGCTGTTATTCTCCGGCGACGGCAGACGAACCAGTAAACCCTCGTACAGTCGTACTCCCCTCCGCGTGGGAAACAACTGTCGAGTCTTCCCTGCCTCCGTGTCGTTCCCTTCCGAGGCCTCGCCATCGTCCATCGCCCTGGTGCTCTCGGCGTGGCCTGGTCAACGTGGTAAACGACCGACACCCCCTGTTATTATGCGGTGACGGCAGCCTCGTACTCCTCTACGCGTGGGCATCCACTGCCACGTCTTCCCTGGCTCCGCGTCGTCCCCTTCCTAGGCCTCGCCATCGTCCATTGCCCTGGTGTTCTCGGCGCGGCGTGGTTAATGTGGTCAAGGAACGGCTTCCATCAGACATGGACTGTACGTGGAGTGGTTGACATTTGGGTCCACGGCCGCAGCTAGGAAGTGCCTCCTTATTACGTGCAAAATAATTATTCCTCCACCTGATAGCGGGGAGCCACCGGACGAGCCACCGTATTTCGCGAAAAAAACGTTTGCCCCTTACTACTGGGACCCACCAGCTACATCTTCGCACGCAAGGAAGTCCGTCCGGGCAAAAAAAAAACGATTCGCCCCCCTGACTGCTGGACACACCAGCTACATCTTCGCAGGAAAGGAAGTGCCTGACAGTCGGGACCCACCTGGTCGAAGCGTACGTAGCGTTGTCATTCTGGTCATGAAGGTGTACGTACATATGTACTGGTGGATGTAGAGGCGAGCACATGTCGTAGTAAAGGCGCCTACGTGTCATAGTAGAGGCGCACGCGTAGCATGTACACGTACGTACATCGGCCAGGGTGCAAGAAAGAATATACGGCCACATATGTGTACATACGGGCGGGGTCTCGAACGCCTACTCGCGCATACGTACGGCCAGGGCTCGTGTACATGGCTGGGTCAGAATGGAGAAACAACGTCGTCGTCGTGTTCATGGGGAGGCAACAGAATGCGTCCTGTTCATGGGGAGGCAACGGAATGTGTCGTGTTCGAGGCAACGGAACACGTGGGAGCCAACCAGCTGGGTCGGAACGGAATGCGTGGTCGCGTTCATCGGGAGGGCTTGGACGGAACAGGCAATGGAAACGAGGCCTGGCGTACCGCACAACGAAGGAAACGGACCTCCTACGGTCGAAAGGGGGTCCTATAGATCGGGAGGGGTGTGGCGTACCGCAAAACGGAGGAAACGGACCACCTACGGTCGAAACGGGGGTCCTCTTGATCGGGAGGGGTGTGGCGTACCGCAAAACGGACGAAACGGACCTCCTACGGTCGAAACGGGGGTCCTGTTCATCAGGAGGGGTGTGGCGTACCGCAAAACGGGACTCCACAGGATACTGTTCATCTCCACCGTCGACCTCCTGTTCATCCAGCCTCCACCATGCACTACTCCACCAGCTACTGTTCAACCACCCCTCCACCGTCTACTGTTCAACCACCCCTCCACCGTCTACTATTCATCCAGCCCTCCAGACCACGGGGTCATGTTCAACCACCCCTCCACGGGCACCCCTCCACCATCTACTGTTCATCCACACCCCCCGCAACGCTCACTGTTCATCCCAGAGGCAGCATCGATCGGCTTCAGTTAGCAGCAGTAGTGAAGGAATCGCTCGATCGGGTTTAGTTAACAGCCATCGATCGATCTCTCGGGTTCAGTAACGCGTAGCCTGCAGTGCAATCGCTCGGGTTCAGTTAGAGCCCAAGGCCTTGCTTGGGTTCAATTAGATCCAACGCCTCGCACACACACGCGTACGTGTATGAGAGAAACGCGCATCGCTCGGCCCCCGACCTCCCACCATAACCGGGAACTCCCCGAAAGTTTCCTCCCCCTCGCTTCTACCACGGTTTTTTCCATCATGGATGGCCCAAAGAATGTCATGCAACTGCGTCTCCGGCCCGCCCAGGATGAAAAGCCCATTTTCTGTCATGATTTTTTGTCATAGAAGTAGGAACCCACCACATCTATGATGATACCGGGTTTTGTCACAATTATCGTCATAGAAGTGTCATATGTATGACAGAATTTTTTTCGTTCGGCCCAAAATGTCACGGATGTGTCTTTTTTTTGTAGTGCTTGCTGCCCCCTTTCTTCGCCATTGTGCGCACATCTGAGAGATGAAGCGGAAGGCATGGATGATGAGAGGGGGGCGTTGGATATATAATTAATGTGGGTGTATTAGCTATATATGTAATCCTATATAGAGAGGTATAGATTGATCGATGTGGACGTGGGACAGAGGGTGAGACCTCACTAGATATATAGATTGATCGGTTTATGTGGAAAACTATGAAAGACCTAGCTATACACACACACACACACACACACACATAGAGGAACATCAATCATTGCGCATGCACGTGAGAGATAAGGAATGCCCGATATGATGGAGAGGGATGTGTGTCCATGTGTGTGCCTTCATGGGAGACCGACCTGAAGAAAAAATTGCATGTGTGCGATGGATAATGCCGACTGGTAGTGTGTGTGCATGCATGCACGAGAGAAATTTAGTGGTACAATTATAAAGAGAAGAGCAATGTGTGGGTGTAAAAGACTAGGTGAGGTCATAATCAATGTAAACTTGAATTCAAATATTTTAATAAGAGATCATGATGTTTGAAACCCATGCATGCATGAATATAACGGAGATCTGCGCGGTGTGGTTTGGAAACGAGCATGTTGTAATGTATGCACATTGAACAAGGTCAGACTGGTTTGAATTTGAGATACCGATGGCAGACATCGTTTGTCCATGTTGTATCCGTGCATGGACACACTATTCTAATTGGAGATGATGGGTGGCTTTCGCATCACATATCTATATCTATACCCCTATATATATATTTATATAGTGTGCGGATAACTTTAACTTTGAAAGATGGTCGTTGGATGAGGCCAATCCGATGGTGCAGAGCTGGCAAATTTGAGCACTACTGGCCGTTGGATATCATCTAGATTCCACCAGATTTTGCCACATGTACAATGTAGAACACTCCATGGTTGAACTTAAGCATAATGCACAAACCTCAAAACACAAGCACTTCTTCGTTGTTCTAGAATCTTCCGTATTACAATTGCCCAAATGTTTTTCTACATGATTTGTTTTTATTTTATGACTTACAACACACAATTCCATGAAGATTAGCTTTCTTATAAAACTAGATGATTTTGAATGAAATGAACTATAAGAATTAAATGAACATCTACATCATGCATATATGACTCAAAGCTTACATGCTATAATGTGGCATTTATTCATAATTTGGTTGCCAAATCTCATGCGTGCAATGCACATGTACCTTACTAGTCTAAATGGTGTCTGTGTGTGTTGTGCGTGTTAAACACATTGTACGTAGTATGTCATACTAGTCTAAATGGTCTTTTTTCTTTTGGGTACACGTTAATCTTGTTCTCTCGAAATTTCAACTCGTGCCTTGTTATGCCGAAATTTCAAGCTAGCGTCTCAGTCTATCGTGCTGCAAAACTCCTGCCTCTACAACCCGCGCCTTGTTACCCCGAAATATTTAAGATAAATCTTTGTCTCGTTGTGCTCCGACAACTCCCTCCATCTCAACCCGCGCCTTGCTATTCCAAAATTACAACGTGCGCGAAAACTCCCACCTCCTATGAAATCCCGACTCGTGAAATGCCCGTTATACCCCTGAACCGAAAGAACCGCCTCAAATCGGTGGGGGTACTTTTGTAACTTACCCCACATTTCGGACAAGCGCGTCCCCAAGCCACGTTTCCCCCACTCCCATCGCATACGCCCACCCATTCGTACACCGAGGCCGGAAAAACCCGTGAAGCCTCACATCCTCCTCCGTCCACCACCCAGCCGGAGCCTCTTCCCCGATGACGTCGTCCACAGCCACACCTAGACGTCCCTCATCCACTGTACCGGATGAGGATCCGTCATCGATCTGGTCGTCCCGCCGGTTCAGCCACCCTGTCCTCCACCTCCAAGGAGCTTCCCCGATGTTCCCCTTGTCTTTCGCGGAACCTCCATTCCCACACTATCGTCTTCACCTGTGGAAGAGCATCATCATTACCGTTTCCTCGGATGAAGTTGTGGCCTAATCGGCGCCACAAAAGAGGTTGTACACTAATCACCACATTTTCTTTTTGATTCGATCTCACGGTGCCGCCGGCTCTCGGTCCCGAGACAACACGGCGCGGCTCCATCCACGGTGGCATCGCCAGCCACTTCCTCCATGGCGTCGCTCCCTCGGCGGTGATGCCCACATCAGTAGGAGTTGCTGCTGCTTTAGCTCTCGCTCGCGCTGCTGGTCTGCTCTTGCTCTCGGTCCCCTACCTGGTCTGCTCTTGCTCGCGCTGCTGCTCTCGCTCTTGCTCTTGCTTGTGATGCTGCTCCCATTTAGCTACACTTCAGTCGACTGAATCGACTTTTGGGTCAGTCGATTTTCAGGGGATGGGGGGCTCATCGGAGTTAAGGAAGAACCAGCCACAGCGGGGAGGGGGGCTCGCTAGAGAGGTACCCCACTATCTATCTTAGGGTTCAGGGTGGGGGCGGTGGTCGCGGAGGGTGGTGGGGCGGTGGCGTGGAGATCGCCGGAGAAAAATCTCTGCACTAGGGGGCCTACAGGGATGGCCGGGGCGGCGGCGGACCGGCGGTGGGGATTGTTTTTTGGGGCGGACCGGGCAGCGCACTCTGTTTTGCACGTGCATTCCTATCATATTCATGTCTATTTCTTATCCCTGCATAGTTAGAATCCTCAAATTCAAACAAGCCCTTACACAATTACTTCTGTTACAGATATGTGTCAAGAAAACCTTGTGTGGTTTGTCCTACTCCTGCGGTGCTATGTTCCACCCCAGCTTAGTTGCTCCAACGACGGAAGGGTTCACCACAGTAGGCATCCGCTCTTCAGACTGTCTTTCACCGCCTTAGATCTTCTTCCCCGCCGCCGGCAGCCACGACAACTGCATTACCATCATCAACTAAGAAGATGACCTTGAGGACTACACGGGTCCGCAAGAGAGGCCGCACTCTTCCGTGTCTGCTTACCATATGCATTGCTTAGTATGATGACATGATACTTTATCGTCGTGTTCACCTATTATACTCCAACTAGGTCCAAACTTATACTGAAACTTGAGTTTTTAAATGGTTGTGGGGTATATATTGGGGCAGCAATCTGTCTACTATATGGTTAATCTCAGGTGTCTACTATGAGTTTCATGTTGGGTGCAAATAAACATTAAAGGAGCCATTATCTATATTTTTTAACTAAAGCTGTTATCTGCCTGCTATCATTTGTTTTGGTTCTATCCACAGTTTGCTACCATCACTCTGGATTTGTGCATGCACTCCTTAAATAATCTCACTCCGTTTTATTCCTATGCATGTGAGTTATTGTACACAACGGAACTGAACATGTAGAGCAAAAGAGACGAGCCTTGCGTGGCAATCAAATTTCATGCAGACGTCGCTCCATGGTTGGTGCAAAGGAAGTCCCCCTCCACCCATTTTGGATCATAATCAAGAGGAAGATAACTGTTCTCAGGGGGATTCAGAAGCAGAAGACCACTCCTATTTACCCCATGAGGTCTTCGCTCTAACTTGACATGCTGATGTTGGTAAAGACATGCATATGGTGCCTTGCATTGCTTACTGTATACATAAAAGATGTCATCTTCTTAGTTTAGACATGCTTTGTGTCAATGCCATCTGTTTAGTTTCTTTGTCGTATATGTGAATCATGCAATGCCATCTTGTTTAGCCAAGCATCATATATGTGAATTTTGCAATGCCACCCTGGTTAGACAGTCATCTTATATGTGAATTATATCATGACATCATTTTTTTATTACGTGTTAAATTTGTCAACAATTTTAGTACATTCAATTACTCTTCCTGTGCATCAGCCATTCGGCACGGTCATGGAAAAATATGGAGTGGAAACAAGGTCTTCAGAGAAGACAATGCTATCCGACGAAGCGCATGTCTTGCTGATTACAGATAGCTCCTCAGAGGAGGATTCAGAGACAAATGACCAGTCCTATTCCACCCCCCCCCGAGGTGCATGCTCTAACTTGGCAGGGTTATGTTGCTCAAATCGTGAGTATGGTATCTTGCATTGCTATGTCATTTGCTTAGTTTAGACATGCTTTGTGTGAATGCCACCTGTTTAGTGTCTAATTACCATATATGTGAATTATGCAATGCCATCTTGTTGTAAGACATTATATATGTGAATTATGCAATGCTATCTTGTTGCAAGGCATTATATATGTGAATTATGCAATGCCATGCTGTTTAGCGACGCGTCATATATGTGAATTATATCATGCCGTACTTTTTTTGTATTTCTCATTGCTTTTGTTTACAATGTTTGTATATTCAATTGCTCTTCCTGTGCATCAGCCATTTGAATTAGTGATGGAGAAATCTAGAGTGAAAACAAGGTCTTCAGAGCAGACAATGCTACCTGGTGAAGCAGATATCTTGCTGGTTACAGATAGCTCTTCAGAGGAGGATTCAGAGGCAGATGACCAGTCCTATTATCCCCCTGAGGTGTATGCTCAAACTTGGCAGGGTTATATTACTCATATCATGCATATGTTGTATTGCAATGCTTAGTTCTTACATCATATACATGATATTGAATGCCATCTCCTTAGTTGACACATCATATATGCGATTGCCCTCTGCTCACTTCCTTAGTATATGAATCATATATTTGAATTATATAAGGCCACGATGTTTACATAGATAGCATATATTTGAATTATGGTATGCCAACCCATTTTCTAAAGACATAATATAGTTATATCATCTCATCCTGTTCACACTTCACATAGTCATCATATTTTGAATTTTGAATTATGTCATGCCATCATGTTTCCATCGACGGTATGTTTCTGATTTATGGCATGCCAACCACTTTAATGGACACATCTTGTAGTTATATCATGTCATCCTGATTACATAGTCATCATATTCTGAAGTATGTCATTCTATCCTGTTTAGTTAGCCATCATACATGTGAAATTGTGTCATGCTATCCTGTTTAATTAGCCATCATATATGTGAAATTATGTCCTGCTATTCTATTTGGTTAGACAACATAAATGTGAATTATTTCATGACATGTTTTCTTCCCTACTATCCCTTGCACCTGTCTATCTTACAATGTATGTACATTCAATTACTTTTCTTGTTTATCAGCCATTTCAATTGGAGGGGGTGATGGCAGTATCTGTGGGAGTAAAAACACGGTCTTCAGAAAAGATCATGCTACCTATCGATGGAGATAGAGCCATGGTTGTACTTGCCCAAGAACCAACCCCACCACAAATAACCCAGACTCACGCAGATTGTACCCCTACCCACTTGGACAGAGAACCGGCTACACCCCTTCTAACCCCAACCCCAGCAGATAGTAACCAAGTTCCCATTGACACATCACCGTCTCCACCACAGAGCACCCAAACACGAGCAGTTAGTAAGGCAACTGCAGTACCCAAAGCACGAGGACCATCACTCCGAACCCCAAGTCAACGCTTAATGCAGAAGAAGAATTGTTCTCAGGTCAGGTTCCGTAGCTATGGTTCATACTACTTTGCTCTTGCATCACTTTATTTACGCATACCAACTAATTTCAAATTTGAAGGATGCAATTGAAACTCCAATGGCACAACAGGTTGTTTTAAAACTGTTTCTTTAACGTGTTTGCTATTGTAACTTGCTCTATGTTGATTTCAGTTTCAATTGAATAAACAATTATATTCTCATGCCATGCACCTTACAAGTGTTGTTATTGCTGTGAAGTTTCCCACACTTATATTCTGTCTAAGCTGCTTTGTCTTAAATAGATATGATTTGAACGGTATCTATCTTGATTTGGCAACATAAACTAGAATGATATGGACCATACAATGATGATACTATGTAGATATATGTTTGTTTCATGTTGTTATCCAGTCCACCTTACTACTGATCTAGTTTACCAAAATGAGTTCCATATACTACATTGTAAACATGTGATGTGTTTGTTTGTCTCTCTTTTAGAATGCGGATAAAATATTGGAGAAGAGAACCCCGTTATGCAATGGTACAGGATGTAATGCAGATAAGGTTCAAGATAGTGATACATCCCTGTTGGTCTCTAGGAAAGCTGATAAAAACTATATTGAAGACACTGAGACAACCCCAAAGTCCTGTCTTGATGTATTGTTCGAGTTACTGGCTACTACTGCTGGCACCAGCTCTTCAGATGCATACTTTCTAGTGCAACAACAAGTGCTGGAGGATTTAAGCACCAAACAAGAGAAAGTTAATAAGCTTACTAAGCATCTTGCCAGCATTATGGGTACCCAGGTTATTGTTTCCTAAGCTCTTGTGAAGTGGTTTCAGTTTTGGACTTCTTTTGCTGCGACGTTTATATGCTGATTTGTTCCCTATATTTGCACTGGTGGTGAACTTTGATGCCCAGTGGATGTAATCTCTGTAATAGCCGTGATAGCCTAGCGTAAGTTGCTTGCCTGTTTATTTCCTTTTTGTCTTGTTTATTTGTTTTCTTGTAGTCAGTGCAGTTATTTTTCCGCGGTTTGCTAGTGGTCGCAATAACCTATTTTTTAAAACTAGGCCACATTAACCATGGGCTACATATTTACTGTAGTTAACATGGGCCTCGTACGAGCCGTAGAAACAATGGGCCTTCTAAGGGCCATAGAAACAATGGGGATTCTACGAGGCATAGAAACCATGGGCCTTATATGGGCCGTTGACACAACGGGCCTTCTACGGGCCGTATCATCAATGGGCCTTCTATGGGCCGTATGATCGGTTGGCCAAACATGGGCCAATAACGGACCACATTATGGCCGTAAATGGGCTAGAGTTGAAATCATCCGTTCATGGCCGACCATAACGGGCCGTCGTTAATCGTCCGTATTTGATGACGCTATGAAAACGGCCCAACATATTAATGAGCCACAAACGGGCCGAATGTAACCACAAGCTGAATTTGGCCCACAAGCAGAAAATGACAATAATGGGCTGAAAGTAAATGAATGCTGGAAATGAGCCCAAGAATAAATGGACCCTGAGAAGGCTGAAAGATAACATGAGCTGGAAATGGCCCAACGTAATAATGGGCCGTTAATGGGTATAAAGTGATACACTGTTCATCACGGGCCAGTTTTACCATGTACGTTAATGGGCCGAGGGTTACTAAGGGCCTCATATGGGTCGAAAGACGTCATGGGACATACATGGGCCGGAAGTCAAAATGGCCTGGAATTATATTGGACTGCCCAGATGACGCTACTGGGCCTAATTCGGATAGGCCGTAAACGGGCCCTGGGTTAGCGGGCTGTAAAGGGGCTATATGCGAACATGCCGTTAACAGGCTTGCCGTGGGCCGGCCCACCACCTTTTGACCAAGTCAAACGGGCCGGCCTTTTCACAGGAATGGGCCTCTGTTGGGTCGTGCCACGTGTCGATGTATCATAGGCGCTTTGGGTCTAATGAGTGGATGACATCTGTCCCAACGAAGAGCAGACACGTGTTCCCTCCAGCCAATGATGATTTTACACATGGAAAATCCCCATTGGTCGGGGCTGTTAACGGGTTATCGGATCCAAAACCAGAGCCGATAGCTTAACGGCGTTCCATTACAGTGGATTCCACGTGTCGGTCACCCTTGACAAAAGCACTTCTATGACGCGTGATTTATCATCATGGAAGTGGACACTTCCGTGATGATAATTTTGATAATGTCATGGAACACTTCTACGACAACACAGGTATGACTATCTTGATTCTGTCATAAAATTGTCATGGTTGTACATGCATGACAGAAAACGTGACCTGCTGTGACAAACACGTATCATCACTGAAGTGTATTTTTCTGTAGTGAGTGATGTTGTTGCTACTCGGCATCTATGGAGAACACATGGGAAACTCAGGAAAGGAGGATAAGCATAAAACTAACAACTTGCTATCAAGCTTTCTAAACATGCCATGCAATAATTTAGAAAATGTACGGCTAATTTGTTAAGTTTGTGTGACTCGGGCGCCCATGATCTGTAAATAGGCAGTAACTTATCGGAAAAAATACAGCTTATATGTAGTAAGGAAGGTAGATAATGAACATATATACGTTGTCCGTTATTTATAGCCAATTTGGGAACATACAGAACGAAATTGGAAGAGGGATTGCGAGGAAATATGCCTCACCGCGATGGAGAGCAGTAACTAATAGGCTTCTTAATGCGAACCTAGCTGGACCACGGGAGAGGCGAGGGTCACTGCATCAATATGCTCGAGGGTGGATGGCGAGCAAATGAAGACGGCGAGGCACGAGCCACCGCGTTTTGGGAACGGCAGTGGAGGTAGGCTTGATGTTGAAGAGAGGGCACACGACCGGGGTGAGCACGGCGGCGCCGGAGAGAGTTCTACTGTGGATCTGGGGGAGGGGGGAGCTGGCGAAGGAGATTGGGTGGACTAGCTGAGTGAAACATGGGCGGACAGTGGGGGGGTGTTGGTGGCCTAGGTGAAAAGGGTGAAAAATATCCCTAGTCACCGCGCGCGCGGAAAGGTCTATGCAAACGGTTGCCTCTAAGCGCTCGTGTGCACAAACAGAATAATTTCGTTTGAAATCACTAGTATAAAACGGGCCTATTGTCCCGGTTCGTAAGGGCCTTTTGTCCCGGTTCCTGAACCGGGACTAAAGGGTCGGTACTAATGCCCTGTCCCTTTAGTCCCGGTTCAGTCCAGAACCAGGACAGATGGACCTCCACGTGGCCTGTGCGCGGAGCCCAGGCAGGAGGGCCTTTGGTCCCGGTTGGTGGCACCAACCGGGACCAATAGGCATCCACGCGTTAGCATTTCTGTGGCTGGGGTTTTTGTTTTTTTGAAGGGGGGGTTTGGGGGTTTTGGGGGGTTAATTGAGGTGTTTCATATATTGTGTTAGCTAGCTATAATTAATAGAGAGAAGTGTCCTCTCTCATGTCCGTGCTTGGTCGACGCTACGTACTATACATACGTATAGAGAGGACTAGACACGCTAGCTAGCTAGTAAGCAAACGAAGGAAACAGAAGATCGTCATGAACATATATGCATACAGAGAGAAGTGATATGGACCACCTCTCCTTCTCCGAGAGATTGGTAGAACAACAAGTTCTCGTATATCTATCCGACACTACCGGCTACATATATACAATAATTATCTCTTACAAATATAATCTGCTAACATACGGACGCATGGTCCACATAGTATTCTCCGTCTTCAGCGATCATGTTGTCAAGAAAGAATACCGCCAATTCCTCTTGAATTGCTCGCATGCGAGCTGGTGCTAGGAGTTCATCCCGCTTCTGAAACATCTAATTTGAAGTAGGGAGTCAATACATATATATATGAATGAATGAAACTCAACACAAATGATGGTAATAAAATAAAATTGTGAATACTGTTATTTACGCACTTCATATTGTTCGTCAGAGTAGCCCCGCTCACAGGTCGTGTGGCGGATGGACTCGCAAACGTAGTATCCACAGAAATCATTCCCTTGTTCCTGCCACAACCACTTTACAAGAAATAGAGGTCAATCAAACTGATAAGCAAGAATGCCAAATGGTATTGATGAAACTAGCGCTTGAATCACTAGGAGATGCGCGGAACATGCTACTATAGTACTTACTTTCGGGTGTCTAAATTCCAGCTTCTTCGGCAGTCCCGGAGCTTTTTGGTGAATTTTCTCCAAACCCTGCCAGGCAAAGAAAACAATTACTTGATATCAGAAATAAACAATGTTGCTGATATGGTGGATAATGATCGATTTAACTTACTTCTCGAGCATTTGAGTCATGTCCGCATAGTCCTGGGGATCTTTTCGTCTCGAGTCCAAGACAGTTACTAGTCCCTGCTCAAGCTTAATCTCTAAGAAAATATAGTGGAAGCTGCGCACGCATGTATAACTCATCAATTACAATACTATAACCTTGACTAATATATAAGGGAAACCGAATATGCACAAGACAGTAACACTCACTTGAAGTTGTAAGGAAAGAGTATTATATCTTTCTTTTCATTTATTACCAACGATCGTAGCAAGTTGGCCTCGGTATCTGTGGCATGAAATTTAACATCAGTTGCATCTATGAGATTTGTGTTAATGAACCCAATATCACTGATTTGTCTTTTCTTCAATTCGACGATCTTCAATCTGCATAATATAGTGAGGATAATTATAAATACATGCAATGAAAGATCTGAGCTATATAGAGAGACTTAATGACAGAAGTAGTACTACTTACAGACAGTAGCAGGTAACCGTTGCTTTATCGAGGGCCAATTGATTGAAAAACTGAAAGAACTCCTCAAATGGAACATGCAACAGTTCAATTCGAACGAGGTCATGCTGCTTTTTAACTCTCACATACAAAGTATTCCTCCCCCCAGACTCTCTGCGGATTTTCAAGTACCAATCATGCAATCTTCGCATCATCGTTGATAGAGATCTTTCATCTTTGACGAGAGGCTTCCCATACTCGTATCTTTGTATCTTCACCTCCAAAAAATCATAATGTACATCGTCGGGCAGGTAATCTCCAAGATTGCTATAACTGGGCACCATCCTCGGATCATTAGCGACGATGTCGCTAGGCACCTTGAGCGGGGGGCACGATTGCTTCGCTTGTTCGCCGAGCTGGGAAATTTGTTTCCCAGCTCGTCGTTCTTTCATCCTTTGATCACTGACAGTACTTCCCGACCGCTCCGCTTCGACAAATGCCTTTCCAATAATGCGCTGATAGTTGCCTTTCGGCGGAGACTTGGGTGGTTTTGTCAAGGCAGCCAGAGTGCGCTTCACTTTCACCGGATCTACCTTCTCCTCCGGAGGTGGATGTTTCTTTGCTTTCACCCCTTCAAAGAAGTTCCTCACTTCTTCTCGCGCGATCTCGGCGTTCTCCTCTGGGGTCCCCTAGTATGGTAACTTCTCTGGAGTCTTCAAAGAAGGACTGAATCTGTATGTCCTCCCGCCTCTGGCTGTACTGCTAGACGCTGGCAGAGCAGATGGAGCGGCTGTCTTCTTTACTTGCTTACGAGGCAGAGGAGAAGGACTACGACGCGCTGGAGCAACCGGAACAGTGGCTGGTCTCTTCTGCCCTTGTTGACGAGGCGGAGAAGGAGGAGGGTGGCTACTCGGGCGCGTCGGCGCAGGCGGAGAAGGAGGCAGAGTGCCGCCACGCGCCGGAGAAGGTGCCGGCCGACTGCCCTGATTGTCACTCGCCGGAGGAGGAGGCGGTGGAGGAGGCGGAGTGCCCTGACTCGCCGGAGGAGGAGGAGGAGGCGGAGGCGTCCAGTTTGGAAGGTTGATGAGCTCCTTCCGCCATAAGCATGGAGTCTTCAGAGCAGAACCCAGCCGAGTCTCCCCTTCACTGGTAGGGTGGTCAAGCTGGAGATCCTCAAATCCCTCCGTTATTTCATCCACCATCACCGTAGCATATCCTTCTGGAATTGGCCGGTAGTGAAAAGTTGCGCCGGGTTCAGTAGACAAAACAGAGCCAATAGCCGCCTTGACCTTCATATTAATCCATTGCGTCATAAGGTGGCAATTTTGAGACTCCGTGATAGCATCCACAGGATAGCTGGCAGTAGCCGTCAAGACATGCTCCGGCTGAAGCAGCTCGGTGGAAGCCACGCTGCTTCTCTGCTGAGATGGCGGGGTAGCTTCGGGGGAAGCTTCAGCAGTTCATTTGGTGCGATTTGCTTCTCGTTCCTCTATTGCTTGTACGCTAGCGTGCAGCGCCTGCAGTTGGGTCTGCTCCACTTTCTTCCTCCTCTTGTGGCATTTGTAACTGCCTGCGTCCGGAAACCCAGCCTTCCACGGAATGGAGCCTGGCGTGCCTCATGTCCGTCCAGGGTGCTTAGGATTCACGACTGCCATTGTGAGCTCGTCGTTCTCTCTATCTGGAACTAACGTCCCTTGCTGCGCTGCTTCGATATAGAGGTTAAGCCTCTTGACTGGTATTTCCATTTGCTCGTCCATCCAAATGCACTTCCCTGATACAGGGTCCAAGGTTCCACCAGCCCCGAAGAACCAAGTCCGGCAATGGTCTGGTCAGTTAATTGTCTCTGGTTTGATCACTTTATCAACCAGATCATTCTTAGTCTTGGCCCACTTAGGCCGGGCTACGACGTAGCCACCTGACCCCGTGCGATGGTGATGCTTCTTCTTCGCAGCATTTTGCTTGTTTGTCGCCGACATCTTCTTACTCTTTTCCATGTCTTGTGGGCCACAAATGCGGGCCAGTGATCTCTGATCTTCTCATATCTGCCCTTGAATTCTGGTGTCTCTTTTTTATCGACAAACTTGTTCAACACTTTTTTCCACCTCCTGAATAGGTCTGCCATCCTCTTAAGAGCAAAAGACTTGATTAATTGCTCTTTAACTAGCTTCTCCGGATCATCCTCTGGCGGTAGGGTGAAATTTGACTTCAGCATAGTCCAAAGATCATTTTTCTGCATATCATTGACATAAGACACCTCAGGTTCTTCTGTAGCTAGATTTAACCATTGCTGGATGTTGATCGGGATCTTGTCCCTAACCAGAACCCCGCACTGAGCAAAAAATGTGCTCTTTGTCCGGATGGGTTCAATCGGTTGGCCGTCGGGCGCGATTGCTATGATCTCAAACCTTTCATCCAAGCTCAACTTTTTCTTCGGGCCTCGTCTCTTTACCGAAGTTGTGCTCGATCCGGAGGGCTAGAAAAAAGAACAAAGACTTAATTAATATGTGTACATACCAAAACAATGAATGCATTAATTAGCTAGTCAGCACAGGCTTAACTAATATATATACCTGGCCGGACTCGGTTCAGTCACCAGAGCCGTCATCACGGTCTCCTTCTTGCACCGGCATTGGGTCACCGGAGCCGTCATCACGGTCTCCTTCTTGCACCGGCATTGGGTCACCGGAGCCATCATAATCATATCCAGCTGCTTCCAGACCATCGGTGTCATTGAGAAACAACGAGGAGACGGCATCACTTCCTCGTGCGATTATGTCCCCCAACAACTCTTCTTGTACTTCGTCTCGGGCGGTGTCCATAGTTTCTACAAATATTTACAACATGAAAATTATTATTCAAACATGACAGATGGATATATTAGTGGCAAACGTAGAACTAATATTAATTAGTGGCCTCGACGCTGCTTCTCTAGTGTTTGGGGTGGCCTCGACAATGCTTCAAGAATAAAAAAAGAAGAGGAAGAAGAAAAAAAGAGGAGAAGAAAGAATAGAGGAGAAGAACTCCTCTATTCTTTCTTCTCCTCTTTTTTTTCTTCTTCTTCCTCTTTTTTTATCGGGAACGAGGGTCGTCGAGTGTCGCCGAGCGGTAGAGGAAACCCTAAAAAGCAAGTATCGTCGGTGTGAGATACATGTGGCCGTCGGTGTCGGACACTACATCCACGTCCCACAAGTGACGCGGGCGTCGACGCCCGCGTGGCCGTCGGTGTCGGACACTACATCCATGTCCCACAAGTGACGCGGGCGTCGACACCCGCGTCACTTGTGGGACGTGGATGTAGTGTCCGACACCGACGGCCACATGTATCTCACATCGACGATACTTGCTATTTAGGGTTTTCTCTACCGCTCGGCGACCCTCGACGACCCTCGTTCCCGATAAAAAAAGAGGAAGAAGAAGAAGAAAAAGAGGAGAAGAAAGAATAGAGGAGTAGAACTCCTCTATTCTTTCTTCTCATCTTTTTTTCTTCTTCCTCTTCTTTTTTTATCCTCTTCTTCCTCTTAGGTTCGACGACCCTCGACCCCTCGGCGACCCTAGACCCCCTCTCGACCCTCAACCCCTCGGTGACCGTCGACCCCCTCTCGTCCCTCGACCCCTCGGTGACCCTCGACCCCCTCGACCCTCGACCCCTCGGCGACCCTCGACCCCCTCTCGACACCTTGACGATCCTAGAACTTTTTTTTCACCCCGATAACATTTTTTTCTCCGAGAGAGTTCATATGAATATACAAACATTTTCATATTTACAATAATCAATATCACCAAAAAAATCTATGAACAGAAAAAATACTTTTTTTTCTTCTAAAAATCTATCTTTTGCATATATACATGAACATATATATACACACAGAGAACATATACACATTTTTTATAAAAATGCAAAAAACAAAAAATCTAAAAAAAGGACATATAAACAGATATACACACATACATATACTCATACATATACATATAATTAGGAAAAAACATCTATATATTTGCAAAAAACAGGGGGAAGAGGGGGGCGGTGCTGGCCCTGACCAAAGCGAGGCAGAGGCGACGGCGGCGCGGGGGAGCTAGGGCGCGTCGAGGCAGAGGCGACGATGCGCGAGGCAGAGGCGACGGCGAGGCAGAGGCGGGGCGGCGACGGCGTCGGGGCGGCGCGAGGAGGTGACGGCGTCGGGGCGCGAGGCGGGGCGGTGACGGCATCGGGGCGACGCGGGGAGGTGACCACGACGGCGTGGGGTGGCGCACGGCGACGGCGTCGGGGCGGCGCGGGCAGGTGACGGCGCGTGGCGCGGGCGGCGACAGGGGCAGCGACGGCGTCGGCGGGGTGTGAACCGGGCAGCCTGGCGGCGTCGTCGGCGCGGGCAACTGCAGAGATGAAATGAAAAAAAACTAAGTCTTTGCTTATATAGCAAAGCCATTGGTCCTAGCTCGTGGCACAAACCGGGACCAATGCCCCCCTTTAGTCCCGGTTGGTGCCACCAACCGGAACCAAAGGCCTCTTTTCAGCAGACCAAAGGGCGGGAAGCAGTGGCCTTTGGTCCCGGTTGGTGGCACCAACCGGGACTAAAGGGGGCATTGGTCCCGCTTTGTGCCACGAACCGGGACCAATGCCCCCCTTTAGTCCCGGTTGGTGCCACCAACCGGGACCAATGGCCTTGCGTTGGCGCGGTGGTGGCAGTTTAGTCCCACCTCCCTAGCTGAAGAGCTCCCGCACCTGTTTATAAGCCCTGCTCTATGTTCCCTTTCAAACTCCTCTGAACTGCAGGCTTACGGGCCTAATGAGACACTGCAATGCCTATGGGCCTACTGGGCCTGCTGCGGGCCTGAATCCTGGCCCATGGTTGGGTTTCTAGTCGTATTCAGGCCGTGCTGACCCAGTAGGTGGCATTTTTTTTGCTATTTATTTTTTCATTTCTACATAGAACTAAATACTTATAGTTTTTTAGTGATTTCTTTTTTCTTTTAGGCCACAAAAATTATAAACTTTCTGTTAGTGCCATTAGTTTTAAAATTTGAATTTTTTAAAATTTGTGTGAATCACTAGTTTATGAATAACTTTACTATAAAAATTGATTTTTGAGTCATTCTTTTTCCTGCTATTTAATATTACTCCGTTTTATCAATATACTCAATTTGGTAATTTTAGTTACTCATAACAAATATTATAGGCATTTTGTTTCTTTTCTTCTATTTATTTTTTCATTTCTACTTAGAACTAAATACTTATAGTTTTTTAGTGATTTCTTTTTTCTTTTAGGTCACAAAAATTATAAACTTTCTGTTAGTGCCATTAGTTTTAAAATTTGAATAGTTTAAATTTGAATTTTTTAAAATTTGTGTGAATCACTAGTTCATGAATAACTTTACTATAAAAATTGATTTTTGAGTCATTCAATTTCCTGCTATTTAATATTAGTGTGTTTTATCATTATACTCAATTTGGTAATTTTAGTTAGTGATAACAAATATTATAGGCATTTTTTTCTTTTTTGCTATTTATTTTTTCATTTCTACTTAGAACTAAATATTTATAGTTTTTTCGTGATTTCTTTTTTCTTTTAGGTCACAAAAATTATAAACTTTCTGTTAGTGCCATTAGTTTTAAAATTTGAATAGTTTAAATTTGGATCTTTTAAAATTTGTGTGAATCACAAGTTTGTGATTAACTTTACTAAAAAATGAACATAGATGCACCTATAGAGAAAATTCAACCTAAATTCATAATCAATTTCTATGAATTTCAGAAACTCATTATGAATTTAGGTCAAATTCCCTGTATAGGGGCATCTATTTTCACTTTGAGAGGAGTTCAACAAGGCAGAGAGGGACGGGCTTATAAACTGGTGTGGGCGCCCTTTGGTTGGCGAGGTGGGACTAAACTCTGAGTGCAACGAGGACCAACCCTTTAGTCCCGGTTTGTGGCACAAACCGGGATAACGGTCATGGGCCAGGGCGAGCCCTATTTTTTCCAGTTTTTTTGTTTTGTTTTCTGCATTATTTATTTTCTTTTGTTTTTTGCTTCATTTTTTAATTCTTTTTGCTTTTAGTTTTAGAAAAATTATAAACTTTCTGTTAGTGCCATTAGTTTTCAAATTTGAAAACTCTTTTTTAGTTTTTTTGTTTTCTTTGTTGCTTTATTTATTTTATTTTGTTTCTACTTACAACAAAATACTTATTGTTGCTATTTTTATTTTTTTTCTAGTTTTTTTTGTTTTCTGTATTATTTATTTTCTTTTGTTTTTTGCTTTATTTTTTAATTCTTTTTTGCTTTTAGGTCAGCAAAATTATAAACTTTCTGTTAGTGCCATTAGTTTTAGAAAAATTATAAACTTTCTGTTAGTGCCATTAGTTTTCAAATTTGAATAGTTAAAATTTGAATTCTTTGAAATTTGTGTGAATCACAAGTTTGTGATTAACTTTACTAAAAAAATGAACATAGATGCACCTATAGAGAAAATTCGACCTAAATTCATAGTTTTCAAATGAACTCTGAAAAAGTTGGCATAGCATACTCGTGTGTTACAAAGTTGGCATGGTATAATCATAATAGTTGCGGGAGAAAGTCTTCACTCTTTTTTCGCTTGTGTCATTTGCTTATTGCACCGAAACCATGGATAATCTTCATCGTTTATCAGGATGCTTGGGTCAGCCTTGACATTGAAGGGAGGAATTTCATGAAAATTTTCATAATCTTCAGACATGTCTGTCTTGCCCTCCACTCCCAGGATGTCCCTTTTTCCTGAAAGAACTATGTGGCGCTTTGGCTCATCGTATGATGTATTTGCTTCCTTATCTTTTCTTTTTCTCGGTTTGGTAGACATGTCCTTCACATAGATAACCCGTGCCACATCATTGGCTAGCTAGGACGAACGGTTCGTCAGTGTACCCAAGATTTTTCAGATCCACTGTTGTCATTCCGTACTGTGGGTCTACCTGTACCCCACCTCCTGACAGATTGACCCATTTGCACTTAAACAAAGGGACCTTAAAATCATGTCCATAGTCAAGTTCCCATATGCCCACTATGTAACCATAATATGTGTCCTTTCCGCTCTCGGTTGCTGCATCAAAGGGGACACCGCTGTTTTGGTTGGTGCTCTTTTGATCTTGGGCGATCGTGTAAAATGTATTCCCATTTATCTTGTATCCTTTGTAAGTCAATACAGTCAAAGATGGTCCCCTGGACAACAAGTACAACTCATCACAAACAGTGTTGTCACCTGTAAGACGTGTTTCCAACCAACTGCTGAAAGTCCTGATGTGTTCACATGTAATCCAGTCATCGCACTGCTCCGGGTGTTTGGTGCGCAGACTGTTCTTTTGTTCATCGACATACGGGGTCACCAAGGTAGAGTTCTGTAGAACTATGTAGTGTTCTTGAGACCAAGAATATCTGTCCCTGCATATTATTGAGTCACTTCCAAGAGTGCCTTTTCGAGTCAGTCTCCCCTCATACCGCGATTTAGGGAGACCTATATTCTTAAGGCCAGGAATGAAGTCAACACAAAATCCAATAACATCCTCTATTTGATGGCCCATGGAGATGCTTCCTTCTGGCCTAGCGCAGTCACGGACATATTTCTTTAGGACTCCAATGAACCTCTCAAAGGGGAACATATTGTGTAGAAATACGGGCCCCAGAATGATAATCTCGTCGACTAGATGAACTAGTACATGCGTCATGATATTAAAGAAGGATGGTGTGAACACCAGCTCAAAACTGACAAGACATTGTGCCACATCACTCCTTAGCCTTGGTACGATTTCTGTATCGATCACCTTCTGAGAGATTGCATTGAGGAATGCACATAGCTTCACAATGGCTAATCGGACGTTTTCCGGTAGAAGCCCCCTCAATGCAACCGGAAGCAGTTGCGTCATAATCACGTGGCAGTCATGAGACTTTAGGTTTTGGAACTTTTTCTCTGTCATATTTATTATTCCCTTTATATTCAATAAGAAGCCAATCGGGACCTTCATACTGAGCAGGCATTCAAAGAAGATTTCTTTCTCTTCTTTCGTAAGAGCGTAGCTGGCAGGACCTTCATACTGCTTCGGAGGCATGCCATCTTTTTCGTGCAAATGTTGTAGGTCCTCCCATGCCTCAGGTGTATCTTTTGTCTTTCCGTACACGCCCAAAAAGCCTAGCAGGTTCATGCAAAGGTTCTTCGTCACGTGCATCACGTCGATTGAAGAGCAGACCTCTAGGTCTTTCTAGTAGGGTAGGTCCCAAAATATAGATTTCTTCTTCCACATGGGTGCGTGTCCCTCAGCTTCATTCGGAACAGCTAGTGCGCCGGGACCCTTTCCAAAGATTACGTGTAAATCATTGACCATAGCAAGTATGTGATCACCGGTATGCATGGCAGGCTTCTTCCGGTGATCTGCCTCACCTTTGAAATGCTTGCCTTTCTTTCGACATTGATGGTTGGTCGGAAGAAATCAACGATGGCCCAGGTACACATTCTTCCTGCATTTGTCCAGGTATATACTTTCAGTGTCATCTAAACAGTGCGTGCAGGCGTGGTATCCTTTGTTTGTCTATCCTGAAAGGTTACTGAGAGCGGGCCAACCGTTGATGGTCATGAACAGCAACGCCTTTAGGTTAAATTCCTCCTGTCTGTGCTCATCCCACGTACGTACACCATTTCCATTCCACATCTATAAAAGTCCTTCAACTAATGGCCTTAGGTACACATCAATGTCATTGTCGGGTTGCTTAGGGCCTTGGTGAGAACTGGCATCATAATGAACTTCCGCTTCATGCACATCCAAGGAGGAAGGTTATACATACATAGAGTCACGGGCCAGGTGCTGTGATTGCTGCTCTGCTCCCCGAAAGGATTAATGCCATCCGCGCTTAAAACAAACCATACGTTCCTTGGGTCCTTTGCAAACTCATCCCAGTACTTTCTCTCCATTTTTCTCCACTGCGACTGGTTAGCGGGTGCTCTCAACTTCCCGTCTTTCTTACGGTCATCACTGTGCCATCGCATCAACTTGGCATGCTCTCCGTTTCTGAATAGACGTTTCAACCATGGTATTATAGGAGCATACCACATCACCTTCGCAGGAACCCTCTTCCTGGGGGGCTCGCCGTCAACATCACCAGGGTCATCTCGTCTGATCTTATACCGCAATGCACCGCATACCGGACATGTGTTCATATCCTTGTATGCACCGCGGTAGATGATGCAGTCATTAGGGAATGCATGTATCTTCTCCACCTCCAATCCTAGAGGGCATACAACCTTCTTTGATGCATATATACTGTCGGGCAATTTGTTATCCTTTGGAAGCTTCTTCTTCAATATTTTCAGTAGCTTGTCAAATCCTTTGTCAAGCACAACATTCTCTGCCTTCCACTGCAGCAATTCCAGTACGGTACCGAGCTTTGTGTTGCCATCTTCGCAATTGGGGTACAACCCTTTTTTGTGATCCTCTAACATGCGATCGAAGTTCAGCTTCTCCTTTTGACTTTCGCATTGCGTCCTTGCATCGACAATGACCCGGCGGAGATCATCATCATCGGGCACATCGTCTGGTTCCTCTTGATCTTCAGCAGCTTCACCCGTTGCAGCATCATTGGGCACATCGTCTGGTTCCTCTTGATCTTCATCCCCCCGTTGTAGCATCACCATATTTAGGGGCACATAGTTGTCATTGTACTCTTCTTCTTCGCTATCTTCCATCATAACCCCTATTTCTCCGTGCCTCGTCCAAACATTATAGTGTGGCATGAAACCCTTGTAAAGCAGGTGGGAGCGAAGGATTTTCCGGTTAGAGTAAGACATTGTATTCCCACATTCAGTGCATGGACAACACATAAAACCATTCTGCTTGTTTGCCTCAGCCGCATCGAGAAACTCATGCACGCCCTTAATGTACTCAGAGGTGTGTTTGTCACCGTACATCCATTGCCGGTTCATTTGCGTGTATTATATATAATTAACTGTCCAAATTAATAGAAGTTCATCATCACATAAAATCAAAGTACATACATAGTTCTCATCTAACAACATATAGTTCTCCAGAGCATCTAATTAATTAAACCATACATTGAAACTATGTTAAACATTTCAATGCGAAAACAAATGCGATCATAATCACAACCAAGGTAACAATTGATCCAATGACATAATGATACCAAGCCTCGGTATGAACGGCATATTTTCTAATCTTTCTCATCTTCAAGCGCATTGCATCCATCTTGATCTTGTGATCATCGATGACATCCACAACATGCAACTCCAATATCATCTTCTCCTCCTCAATTTTTTTTTATTTTTTCCTTCAAGAAATTGTTTTCTTCTTCTACTAAATTTAACCTCTCGACAATAGGATCGGTTGGAATTTCCGATTCACATACATACTATATAAATAAAATCTATGTCAAGTTGGTCGGCATAATTTTCATAAACAATAAATGAACCAATAGTTATAAAGATAATATATATACCACATCCGAATCATGGACAGGACGAGGGCCGACGGGGGCGGATACCAAAACCATCGCACTATATAAGATGAAATAATAAAAGTAAGAAAATAATGCATGTATCTATGTAAACATACAAGTAAGAATATTTTTTCCTTTCAGAAAGAAGATAAGAACAAGAGGCTCACCACGGTGGTGCCGGCGATGAGCTCGGCGCGGGTGATCGACAGCGGTGAAGATGGGGACGGGGCGTGACGGACCGCTAAACCTAGACAAATATTGAGGAAAATGGAGCTTGGAGGTCGAGCTTGGAGAGGAGAAAGCTTAAGTAGTTTGGCTCGGGCATTCCATCGAACACCTTGTGTGCATAGGAGGTGAGCTAGAGCACCACCAAGCCCTCTCCCCCTCGGCCAGAAAAAATAGAATAGTGTGCTCTTCTCTTACGCAAGGGGGTATATATAGGCACCTCATTGGTCCCAGTTGGTGGCATGAACCGGGACTAAAGGGGAGCCTTTGGTCCCGGTTCAAGCCACCAACCGGGACCAATGGTGGTGGGCCAAGAGCGAGGCACATTGGTCCCAGTTCGTCCCACCGGGACCAAAAGGTCCAGACGAACCGGGACCAATGGCCCACGTGGCCCGGCCAGCCCCCTGGGCTCATGAACCGGGTCCAATGCCCCCATTTGTCCCGGTTCTGGACTGAACCGGGACTAATGGGCTGACCCGGCCTGGACCTTTGCCCCCTTTTCTACTAGTGAATGAAGACATACTAATTTTGAAATGAAGACATGAGTTCATCGTTTCGCCTCTAAATTTTTCGCACGTAAACCAATCACAATTTTACCACGGGTTTGATTTGCTGGCGCGTTTCAGGTCTCGTGTGCTATATGTAAGACATTTTTTGGCATTTACCATGCATGTTGGCATATAAATCAATTCCTAGCCAGACTCCATTTCCTGTCAAAAGGGATGAGGATTGTCGTTCGATCTGGGAGCATCCAACAGTGCAGACGTACGATTCGTAGGGTTTGGGCTCTGGCCAATAAGAACACACGACTCAGATCACGCGCGCAGCGAGGGGGGCATCGACCACTATTTGGTAGGCACACGGCTTTCGTGTGTGAACCGTGTGCTATTTGAATGTTTTTGGGGAGGGGCTATTTGAAAACATGTACATGTGTTGTCGAAAGGGATGAGGATCGCCGTTTGATCAAGGAGAATCCAATGGTGCGGACGTATGATCCGTGGGGTTTGGTTGCTGGCCAATCATAACGCACGACTCAGATCGCGCGCGTGGCAGAGGGGGGGGGGGTGCATCGGCCCCGGTTTAGTGGACACACGGCTTTCGTAAGTGAACCATGTGCTCTTCGAAAACATTTACATTACCTAACATCGTATTTTTGTTCGAATGAAAACATGAGTTCATCGTTTCGCCTCCAATTTTTTTCCACGGTAAGGAATCATGAGTGTAGTGGAGAGTGTCATATACTAGTATCGTGAATATATAGTACATATGATACTAGTGTATCATACTAGCTTTAATTAATGATAGCGCATAGTATAATACATAGAGTATAGTATCATATATAGATCATATTTATTGCCATGCATGACACAAATTAGCATCGCATTTAACATGATACGGTATCTACCTACTATATGTTACTCTAACTGTAACACCCAAAATGCGGCTATATCTCCCACGTGTCGGGGCACTACTTAGAGGCATAGCCGCATGGTAGGCCCGCATGGTAGGCATGTCGCAAGAGGGGTAATCTTTACACATCCCATGTACTGAATAAGAAAGGGATAAAGAGTCAGCTTACAATCGCCACTTCACACAATACATAAATATATCATACATCATCCAAGGTACAAACAAAGGTCTGACTACGAAACCAAAATGAAGATACTTCACCCCAAATGCTAGATCCCCGATCGCACCCAACCGGGCTCCTCTACTGATCATCCGGAAAAGAAACATAGTAACGGCCCGAATCCTCATCGAACTCCCACTTTAGTTCGGTAGCGTCCCCTGCACTGGCATCATCGACACCTGCATCTGTTTGGAAGTATCTATGAGTCACGGGGACTCAGCAATCTCACACCCTTGTGATCAAGGCTATTTAAGCTTAAAGGTAGGAAAGCGGTAGTGAGGTGGAGCTACAGCAAAGCACTAAGCATATATGGTGGCTAACTTACGCAAAAGAGAGCGAGAAGAGAAGCAAAGCACGGTCGAGAAGCTATAAATGATCAAGAAGTGATCCTCAAACTACATACGTTCAAGCATAACACAAGACCGTGTTCTCTTCCCGGACTCCGCCGAAAAGAGACCATCACGGCTACACACACGGTTGATTCATTTTAATTAAGTTATGTGTCAGGTTTTCTACAACTAGATATTAACAAATTCCCATCTGCCCATAACCGCGACACGGCTTTCAAAAGTTCGAAACCCTGTAGGGGTGTCCCAACTTAGCCCATCACAAGCTCTCACGGTCAACGAAGGATATTCCTTCTCCTAGGAAGACCCGATCAGTCTCGGAATCCCGGTTACAAGACATTTCGACAATGGTAAAACAAGACCAGCATAGCCGCCCGAATGTGCCGACAAATCCCGATAGGAGCTGCACATACCTCGTTCTCAGGGCACACCGGATAAGCAATCCATACAACTAAAACCAACCCTCAAGTTTCCCTGAGGTGGCGCTGCAAGGGGCTCTAGTTTCGACCAACACTCAGAGGAGCACTGGCCTAGGGGTTTAAAATAAAGATGACCCTTGAGTCCACGAAACCCAAGGGAAAAGGCTTAGCTGGAAAATGGTAAAACCAAGGTTGGGCCTTGCTGGAGGAGTTTTATTCAACCCGAACTGTCAAGGCGTTCCCATTATCACCCAACCGAATAAGGAACGCAAAATCAAGGAACATAACACCGGTATGACGGAAACTAGGGCGGCAAGAGTGGACCAAAACACCAGGCATAAAGCCGAGCCTACCGCCCTTTACAAAGTATATAGATGCATTAAAGTAAATAAGAGATAATAATGATATCCCAACAATATCCATGTTCCAACATGGAACAAACTTCACCTTCACCTGCAACTAGCAACGCTATAAGAGGGGATGAGCAAAGCGGTAACATAGCCAGACAACGGTTTGCTAGGAAAGGTGGGTTAGAGGATTGACATGGCAATATGGGAGGCATGATATAGCAAGTGGTAGGTTGCGCGGCATAGCAATAGAGCGAGCAACTAGCAAGCAAAGATAGAAGTGATTTCGAGGGTATGGTCATCTTTCCTGCAAAGTTCTCAGAGTTGTCGAAAGCTTGATCCTCATTAGCGTACTCAACAGGTTCCTTAATCACGTACTCATCTCCCGGCTCTACCCAAAGGAAGAACAGAAGCAAAGGACCAACAATCAGTCACGGTGCAATGCACAAGCAACATGATGCAAAACACAACATGATATGCGAGATGTGATATGCAATGCATATGCGTGCTCCGGAAGGAAAAGAATGATCAGAGCATCAACTTGGCAAACCAAGTGTGCCAATGAAAATATGAGATGATTTCGGTCGAAATTGATATAAAGATCACCGAAAACGGATGGACGGTTTGCAAATGGAAAGAAAAACAAGAATGGCACAATTATGCGATTAAAAATACGATACCATCTAGAATGCAACAAGAAACTAAGCTACTGCACTCCAACATAACAACAAAGTATATGGAAGTGATTTACTCAAGATGCTTGACAAAACATGAACATCGATCTACGGCTAAATCACACAAGAGTAGGTTCAAACAAGCATGAAAAAGTGCAAAAGATATCAGCTTCACAGAATTAGTGAAAATACTAATATGCCAAAAATAACATCAGGAAGCCATGTTTAGAGAAAGCAAACAACATGCTACATGAACATATCATAGCAAAAGAAGGCATGGCATGATTGTAATAAATGCATAGAACAAAAAGTTGCTTACTGATCATGAGACAAAAAAGCACAAAAGATATGATGGCACCCATCTAAACATAGCAAGTTTCATTAACAGTTTTAGACTTGGCAGAAAACAGAGCATGGCATAAACAGAATTATGAAGGCAACTTTGTGAGCTCGAATCACTCACCAAAAAGCATTGCATGACAAAGCAAGCATACTAACAACAAGATGACATGTTCATGAAGCTAACCATGGCAAGATAAAGTTGATACCATGCATGGATCACTAGCAACAACCATGGCAAAATTGATTAAAATGTAAACAATCTACCAGGAACATTTTATAGCAAAAGTAGAGCAAGATTAAGACATGCTAGGGCACTCCATAATTGCAAACAGGGGCATGGATAGATAGAGCATAACCATATCTTCAACACATCCTTACTAAAGCAACTCACAACAAGCATGGATCTCACTGTAGCATCATGTTTACATGGCATCAAAATAAGAGCAGGCAAAAGACTTAGCAAAATCCCAAGTACCTGAAAACAACAATATCACAAAAGCTACTTTGCATGTTTGTGCTAGTCACCACATAGATCAAAAAAATACATGGCAAGCACCCCTGTAAATATGGAATGACATAGATCAAGACACATGTAGAGATCATGCCCATATGATGCACACATCAAATATGACAAAAATGACAAATCATCATAATATGACAAGTAGCAGCAGCTAACATTTTACAGCACCCTTGCATCAATGATTTTGGCACCAATATGAACTCAAACAGGCATGCTACAATGGAATGAAATTAAGATCATGTCCCAATGAACATTTTCATATATCATGCGCATGAAACGGAGCTATGGTCATAGAGTTATGATGCAATGTACAGGGGTATACAATGTTGCAGAAAAAGACTTGGAGGAAAAAACGACCTTCTAGATCTCAGATCTAGGGTTCTTCGAGGCGCGTGAACCTAGGTGGATCTGAGCTCTCTCTGGAGTTACACGCTGGAGAGGAGGGGGTGCTCCCTGGAGAAGGACGGGGCGGCGTTGGGCGATGTGGTGGCGGAGCACTCCGGCAGGCGGCGGCCGGAGCAGCGGCGAGCTAGCGCGGGGCGGCGGTGAGGCGTGGTGGCGCGCGTGCTCCATGAGGCGGTAGCGATACCGGCCGGCGCTGGGCGAGGGTGGCAGTGCTCGCGGGAGCGGTCGGCGGCATGGATGAGCCGCGGCAGCAGGCGGCGGCGTGCAGGCCCGGCGAGGCCCGGTTCAACCCCGGGGCGGGCCGGATCTGGGCCCCGGGCGGCGGCGGCGATGTGTGCGCGGGTGTGCCACATGGCGGTGGCGGATTGGAGGGAAGCGACGGTGCGGATGTGTCCGGCGTGGTCCGGACGCGTCCGGCGGCAAGGAGGAGCGAGGCTAGGGTTTTGGACCGCGAATTTGAACAGGGTGCACATATTTATAGGTAGGAGGAGGTAAGAGTGTCCAAATGGAGTGTAGTTTTCGCCCACACGATCGTGATCCGATGACGGAGGACATGGAAGAGGTTTGGATGGGTTATTGGGACGTTTTGGAGGGGTGTTGTGCTGCAACACAAATGAGGCCTTTGCGGTTCCCCGGTTAACCGTTGGAGCATCAAACGGACTCCAAATGACACAAAATTTGACAGGCGGTCTACTGATGGTGTACCAAGGCCGCTTGGGAAATCTCGGTCCATTCCGAGAATGTTTAACACCCGCTCATGAAAAGAGACAAAAGGGGTCCGCCGGTGCACATGGGAGTGTCGGATTGAGAAACGGACAACGGGGAAAATGCTCGGATGCATGAGATGAACACGTATGCAAATGAGATGCACATGATGGCATGTTATGAAATGCATGACATGAACAAAATGCAGAACAAAGACAAAACCCAAGCACGAAGGGAATCCCATAACTTAAAGCTGAAAATGGCAAGAGCCTAAGTTACAAATATGGAAAATTACATCCGGGGTGTTACACTAACCCTCTTTATATATATTTAATTCTTTGCCACATCAGCATACTTGTTATTTCTGAGTGCATGACATCGTCGGCCAGTATGGCCAGCCTTATATTGTGGGGAGTATCATATACTATTTATATAGTATCATGCATATGATACTAGTGTATGATACTACGTACATACCTTCATAGTGCATACTCCCTCCTTCCATCTATATAGGGCCTAATGCGTTTTTTAAGACCGCCTTTGACTATTGACAAGATTAATAGTACATTACATGCACAATGTGAAAATTATATCATTGAAAGCTCCTTTCACACATGAATTTACCGGTGTGCTTTAATCCAATATTTGGTCAAAGTTAGCCTCGAAAAATGCATTAGGCCCTATATAGATGGAAGGAGGGAGTATATAGTATCATAGAGTAGTACTAGCTCCCTCTATAAACTAATATAAGAGCATTTAGATTCCTAAATATTGACCTAAACGCTCTTATATTAGTTTATGGAGGAAGTATATATCATAGATGACCGTATTTATGAATTGAGCCCTATAAGGTTGGTTGTAATGGGGAGTATTATATATATACTAGTAGTATCATGCAAGCATATATATGATAGTGTAGCTAGGATACTGCTTCCGTGATGCATAGTATCATAAGTTAACATCTTATGTTGCCTTACTAATTGTCATGCATCACACAAAGTAGTAGTACAACATTTAATATGACACGGCATCATGATATGATACAACATCCTCTCTTGTGTGCCACATCATCCAGAAACTCTTGTTGGCATGCATGATACCGCTAATAATAATACAATTACAACCAGCCTAAACCGGAAAGGAGGGAGTATGAGACTAGCCATAGTGGAGAGTAGTACACTAGTAACATACACATATCCCTAGACTATATATGTTACTACCTTCATAGTGGGTAGTAACATAAGTATAGTTTCATGCAAAGCTTCATTTCTTAGGTTAGAGACTCATCTTGCATTGGGACATGTGATGCTACAGTAACTAGCTAAGTTAATGAAACTATATCTCTCCTCATTAACTTATTGCCACATAAGCAAGTTTGCCAAGTTGGAGTCGGTGTTACTGCCAAAGTTACTCCCACTATGGCTAGTCTGATACTAGCTAGTCGTCTATGATATACTAGCTACCTCACTAAAAGCATGCATGGTTAATAATACAACCAATGGTCGGCTATAAGAAGTTGCCATGTCATATACGGCCAACCACTTAGCGGGCATGTACAATAATAAGTTTTATATAAGTACTAGTTTATCAATAGTTGGCCCACCTTACATCCTCACAAAGTGTCTTGGGTCTCATCTTGCAGCTGGCTCTACTAACCAAGAGCCCGCTTCTCTTCTCTTTCCTCCAACTAATAAGCACATGTATATTATTCTATTCCTTATAGCTAGACTACCCAAAGTGGGAGAAACATAGGTAGTAACATCACACATATCTAGATAAAATAGATGATGTGGCAAGCAATAAATGAAGAAATGGAGGAAAGTGGATATGTGTGATGTTATTACCTATGTTACTCCCACTGGGGTATAGTCTTACTATAGTATGAGGCTACCCACAATGGGAGTAACATAGGTAGTAACATCACACATATCTAGATAAAATAAGTAGATGATGTGGCAAGCAATAAATGAAGAAAGAGAGGAAAGTAGTAACATAGCTAGTTACTAGTACTATGAGAAACATCACATGTACATATCAAGGCAAGATGTGTCTATAGCCTAATAAATGAAGTGTTGCATGTTACCACACATATATGTTACTCCCCACTATAGAGTTTGTAATATACACTAGTAACACATGGGCATGTTACTAGTCTATGTTACTACTCACTGTGGCTAGTCTGAGTAACATCACACGTCCCAAGGCAAGATGAGTCTATAGCCTAATAAATGAAGTGTTGCATGTTACTACACATATGTTACTCCCCACTATAGAGGTAGCAACTAGCACACATGCCCGTGCGTTGCAACGGGTTGATAAAGTTATAGGCATTATTCTACAGACAAACTCAATGCATAAAATGCATATAATACCCACATATGTACAAATTCCATATAAACTTTGTTAAAAAAATCTTCGGCTAAGGCGACAATGCATATAATACCCACATCTTAATCTTGATAAAAAACACGGAGATAAAAAATTCCTATAATTGTAGATAAAACTATAATGTGTCAACCTACTTGAAATTGTATTGGATCAATTTCTTCTGAAACCTAACATGCATAGTGCAGCTCCTTGCATGCTGGATAGCCTAACGAGACACTACCAATGATGGTAATTAGAGCAGCGACAGTGCTGCTCTGATGATGCAAATGTGAAGTATATGTGCGAGCACCTGATATAATCATAATTTACTTCTGCGTCTGCCGTCATAATCATACTTTACTTTTCTGAAAATCCACAATTGAGCGATCATGTATATGTAGGATTTGAATCTATCTACGCTATGCTGCCGAACAACTAACAGGTCAACACAGAAGAGATGAGTTACATGCTAAAGAAAGCAATCGATTTAGAGTTTAGGTGAAGAGGGTAGGAGTCATCAGCCAAAACATGAGCTCCATGCTTCCCGCCTGCTACAGGCCGAGGCCGCACTCTCTATCCTTTGATCCGTCTCAATGATCAAGCCCTTGGATGCACCATGCTGGCCATGGCCGACGTCGTCGAGGAGTATGTACATCGCAGTGTTCTTCTTAGAGGGTCTTCTATGTGATGCTTTTGACTCACGCTGGCATTGGAGACGTCATCCATGTCACATTGGACTAAGTTCCGGCCGGTGCATTGGAGACATCGTCCATATCACACTGGACCAGGTTCTGGCTGGTGCTCCTTCATCATTGGCGTCACCATCGTCTATGTCTGCTTTAGCATCTGCAACTACCTTCACCCCCTTCATCGCGTCGTGGCTGTAAGTCCGCTTGCCATCCGGGTAGATGGGATAATTCATGTCATTCCTCTTGCCTCTCAGCGAGATATGTGGCTCCGGTCGTTGGTCGTGTTGACATAGATACAATTTCTGATTGATTCCGCCAGAACAGACATAGCGAAATAAGAACGTACAAAATCTAGATCTTGTAGATTGACTCCTCCCGGCCAAGAACACACGTAGCTTGTTATCACATATGTATTGAAGCTAGCTCGTGCATCAATCCCTTCTGGCCAGAGTGCACATATAGATATAGCTAATTGATTCTGCCAGAGTACCTAGCTGGACACATGCGCATCCATGTAGCCCGTTGGTTTGATTATACACAGGAGGTCTCCTATCGTATATATAGCATAGTACCAAACCTACTGCAAGAGTTGCCTTTTTTATATTTGAGCTGAGAGCGATGTGGTCTCTAGCACAAATATGGACGCGAATTGGGTCCAAACTGACACATTTTCCCCTTCCTCATGCTAGTGCCTAGCAGAACATGGTCCATGTATGATAGGTTCGGTTGAACAAGCGATGCACGGAAGAAAAGAAAGGACCAAAATTTTAATTTTAATAACTGTTACTTATTACCCTACTTTTAATCTCACCCATCAATATTTATGAATAAAACAAAATCAACAGATATAAAAGGATGACCTATGGAGAACTATCAAAGTCTCTATCCTTTAATATTAGGTATAGATATAGACTAGTAACATTCTATGTTACTATCCATTGTCGCTAGTCTTATGTCACTCTATTGTGTACTTACTTGCTCTAATGCATTGTATCATAGAGTAACTAGTCTCATATGTAGTATTTTATTTATATTGTCATGCATGACACATAGTAGCATAACATTTATTATGATACGGTTTCATGATATGATACTTAACCCTCTCTATCTTCATTTAATAAATTCTATGACAACTCATCAAAGTTGCCCAGTTGGCATGCATGATACTAGCTATGATACCCCCTTACTATCGGCCTAGCAAAGGTGTACATATCATTTGTGCGTCGCTTTGTGAGTTTTCATCCATTTGTTCGAGAAGCGGGGAGAAGTTTCAAACATTTCAGCCACGAGGTGCGGCCACTGTCGTAGGCCTAGTTGGTATTTTAATTACAGAAAATTCTGATGGAGTTTGGACATCATCAAAATCGATGTGTGCTTGTGGCGTGCTCTCACGATCCCATGGACAAAAAATGGTAAAGTTTGGCACAAGTTTTGATGATGGCTCCTTCCAAACCGGAGCATCTCACATGAAGGATCATGGTTTTCCAAAAGGAGACGTGTCAATTCAAACTCCTGTGGTCAGTGACTTCATCGTTTGGGCTCATAAAAATTTCCATGGTACGCAATCACCATTATACCATGGGTTTGATTTTCTGGCGCATTTCAGGTATCGTTAGCTATATTTAAGACATTTTTTGATATTAACGTGCATTTTGTGCATAAAAATAAAATTATAACCGGAACTGCATGTGCTGTCGAAAGGGATGAGAATCGTCGTTTGATCTGGGAGCATCCAACGGTGCAGACGTATGATCCGTGGGGTTTGGGTTCTGGCCAAGCATAAAGCACAACTCAGATCGTGGGCGGGGTGGTGGGGTTTGGTCGGCACACGGCTTTCATCAATGAACCGTGTGCTATTCGCAAACTAGATTGCATATTTTTTATCACTCATACTATAGTGAGATCGATTGAGTGTTCTGCCTCTACGATATAATAATAATAATAATAACAATAATAACAAAAACCAGTTCATATTCATTACCTGAGCTAATAGCTTATCAAGGTCAACATATTAACGGTTCTTACATCAACAGAAAACCGGGCATAACTCACAAATTCAGTACACACGACAGTTCTAAATTGAACGAATTAAGTTGTGGGGTAGGCATAAAGACTAGTCTTACGGCTTAATTCCCATGTACATCGGGGAACTGGGATCATTAAGTTGACCCCGAATGAACTTGGTTTTTTTTTTATGATTTTACGCTTCTTTGTTGCACTGGTGCATAATCCCTTGGCTAGCAACTCATCGAATTCATCGTACTCGTCCTGATCGGCAACATCGTCGACACCCAGTACCTTTCTCTTCCCATGCATCGCCAAATGGCCGTTCTTATGCAAGGGGTCTTCCACAAAGAAAATCTGGGTATCATCGCTAGCAAGAATGAATGGGTCCATGTGATATGCCATCGTTGTCCTGTTAACACATGTCTTCCTGTACTCATCAATCCCTACCCGACCAAGAGGGATCCATGCGCACTTGAATAATGCCATCGTAACTTTCACATAGTCAAGCTCCCAAATCTCTTTGATGGTTCCATAGTATACCCTTTTATCAGCTTCATTTACAGTCATGCATTCTATTCGAATTGAGCTGTTCTGATATGAGGTCTTATTATCACGTTCCTCAGTGTAGAACATGTACCCATTTATGTCATATGCTTGGTACGTCAACACCGTAGGTGATGGCTTTTGTGCCAACCACGTTGCAATGTCATAGATGGATCCTTGTGCCAAATGATTTTTCAGCCATTCGGCGTACTTCTTTGTGTGCTCCTTCATCTGCACTTCTGATGAAGGCACCACTGGTAAGAAGCTTTGACGTATCTCTGCCAAGTGTTATTCAGCATAAGCGATGAGAACTAAGCTGTTAAGCAGTACCATCAAATGGGCTTTCTCTACCAATTCTTCGGGTGCAGCCATTTGCATGCCAGCAAGGACCGGCTTACCTTTCAGCCTTCCCTCGTGGCGAGAGAGGGGAAAACCTATAGGTCTTTGTTTCATGTACTGGGTGCAAAACTCAACCACCTTCTCCGCGGTATAACCTTGTAGGATACTTGCCTCTGGATGGTTTTGGTTTCGACAAAAGCACTTCAGTATTTCGATGAACCGCCCGAAGGGATACATGTTGCGAAGAAACATAAGACGACAATATTTATCTCGTCGACAAGGTGCACAGTGAGATGGACCATGACATCAAAGAATGACGGTGGGAAAAACATCTCTAGGTTGGACAATATTATTGCAATAACATCTTGCATATTATCCATGTCTTCAGGATCTACAACTTTCTGCCATAGTTTGTTGACGAAATCACAGAGGTCAATGAGTGTGTTTCTTATATCTTCGTCCATCACATTCCTGATGGCCACCGGGAGGATTTTTGTCAACATTACGTGGCAATCATGTGACTTCATGTGTCCCAACTTCATTTTACCTGAGCTAGCATCCACGAGACTTCTGATGTTTGCGCAGTAGGAAGAGGGTGTCTTAACTGACAACAAATAGGTGAAGAACTGTGTTGCTTATTTTGTACTGAAATTGTAACTCTGGGGAGCTTTGATGAATTTGTCATCATCTTCTGCTTCACTCTTGCGTTGTGATTGATCAGCAAGCATATCGAGCCGTGAACCATCACCATCCTTTCTTTTACCTTTAATCTTGAGCATAGTACCAAGGATGCTTTCACATACATTCTTCTCTATGTGCTTGACATTAATGCCGTGACATACACGTAGAATCCCCCAGTAAGGTAATTTCCAAAACACCGATTTCTTCTTAAACACTTGATCCTTGGGTGTTAGTTTCACCGTCAAAGGGTGGTTCTTGCCAAGCACAACATTAATTTTTTAGCCATGTTGTGGACCACCTCCCCGTCATAGGGTGTTGGGGCCACACCTGCCTCTACCATACCATCAAATTCAGCTTTCATCTTTCCATATGGGTGATTCATCCGCAAGAACCTATGATGATGCAAATACACTGGTTTGCTTGAGTTGGGAAGTCTTCTGCTAGTTGTCCTATCCATGCATGTGACACACCCTACATCTCCCCTTGTTTTCTGCCCCGATGTATTGCCTAATGCTGGCATATTTTGAATGGTGTGCACCAGCATCGCATGTAGATCGAAAATCTTCTTTCTGTAAGCATCATAACATTTTACAATAGGCGCATCTATCCACACTGTCAGCAGTTCTTCTACCAGTAGCTAAAAGTAAATGTAGATGTCATTTCTAGGTTGCTTCGGGCCTAGGATAATCATTGACATCATAATGTATTTTTTTCTTCATACACAACCAAGGAGCTAGGTTATATATGTACAGAAGTACCGGCCATGTGTTGTGATTGGTGCTCATATCGCCAAAAGGATTCATCCCGTCAGTACACTCCCCGAGCCATATACTTGTAGGATCCTTGGCATTTTTTTCAAACTTGTTGTCGATTAATTCCCACTGAGCCCCATATTTCGGGTGCCTCATAAAACTATCCGCAATTCTCTCATCATGACGCCACCGCAACCTATTTGCCTCTCTAGGGTTTGCAAACAAACGCCTCAACCTTGGAATTAAAGGCAAGTACCAAACAACCTTGAACAGGATACATGTCTTGATCTCGTCGTCCAATTTGTACTTGTCCTTTGCTCTCCTGCGCTTGTATCGTGGATGCTTGCATGTGGTACATGCACGTGAATCTTTGTACTCACCAGGATACAATATACAATCATTCACACAAGTATGTATATTCTATACTTCAAGTTCCAATGGGCAAACAATTTTCTGCGCTTCATTCGTGCTTCTCGGGAGCACATTATCTTCCGGAAGAATATCTTTGAAAATACCTAAGATCTCTGTGAAGCCCTTGTTTGATAGACCATTTGCTGCTTTAAATCTGAGAAGCGCCAGGGTGGCACTCAACCTGGAATATTTCTTTTTGCAACCTGGATACAATTCTTTCTTGGAGTCCGCATCAATGGTTGGCAGATCCTTGTACCCAATCATATGCTTTTTTGGGCCCTCAAAATCTGCAATCATAGCAGCAAAATCTGGCATATCAAGATCGTCATCATCTGCATGGACGTCTTGGTTTCCAGTGGGAGTTTCGGCTTTCCAGTGTTCCATTGGTAGCTTGACGCCTCTGCCCTGATGTTAGATTCAACATCCATGTGACACTGATCGGGGTTTGGCATCTCGCTGCCCTGGGTATCTTCATCCATGACCACCTCTTCGCCATGTCTGGTCCAATGTGTATATCCATTCATGAATCCCCTAGAGACTAAGTGCATCTAGACATATGCAACTTCATGTGACTCTGTATTGGCACAATCAGTACATGGACACAGGATCTAATACGCATCACCAATTCTCCTCTTTGTACTTTTAGCCAAATTCATGAAGTCTATCACACTGCTGATAAAATCTGCGGTTTTTTGATTCTTCATCCATCGAGATCATTCCATCTGCAGCAGACGAATGGTAATTAAAAACAAAACAACAACATTAATACATGGATTAACTACTGCCTAGAGAAGCATGCATAAATCACAAGGTTTTATTTTAATAATTACTGAGGGCACTCCATGTTGTTATCCAGACGTGCAATGACAAAAATTAATGACCAGTCAATTTACACGCAGAGTACTAGTACAACACTACACTTAGGAATTTAATACCATAATTAAGCCACTTGTTGGTGTCAAAACCGGCGGATCTCGGGTAGGGGGTCCTGAACTATGCGTCTAAGGCAGATGGTAACAGGAGGCAGGGAACACGATGTTTTACCCAGGTTCGGGCCCTCTTGATGGAGGTAAAACCCTACGTCCTGCTTGATTTATTCTTGATGATATGAGTATTACAAGAGTTGATCTACCACGAGATCGGAGAGGCTAAACCCTAGAAGCTAGCCTATGGTATGATTGTATGTTGTCCTACAGACTAAAACCCTCCGGTTTATATAGACACTGGAAATGGCTAGGGTTACACAAGGTCGGTTCCAAAGGAGGAGATATACATATCCGTATTGCCTAGCTTGCCTTCCACACCAAGTAGAGTCCCATCCGGACACGAGACGAAGTCTTCAATCTTGTATCTTCATAGACTAACAGTTCGGCCAAAGGATATAGTTCGGCTGTCAGGAGACCCCCTAATCCAGGACTCCCTCAGTAGCCCCAAAACCAGGCTTCAATGACGATGAGTCCGGCGCGCAGTATTGTCTTCGGCATTGCAAGGCGGGTTCCTCCTCCGAATATACCACGGAAGAATTTGAATACAAGGATAGTGTCCGACCCTGCAAAATAAGTTCCACATACCATCGTAGAGAGAATAATATTTCCACAAATCTAATTTATTGACTTGTTTTGGCAACACGATATTATGCCATGGCCCGGTGATTATTCTAACCGTTTCCTTTAACTAGCCCCGCACATAACGCGAGGCGGTTTTTTCTTTTGACACGTCTTGTCAAAGCAGAGATCGTGTCCCCCTTATTACGGGATTCTCATCAATACGGTCGTGGGTAACCCAACCGCGCCATCGATTACGGCACTTGGGGGATAAGCGAGTTTTACCATGGTAGTGGGGGCGCATAGTTTCGGCCGCCCTTATAAAGGGACAAGGTTTAACCTTTTTCTACGCCAGGCCAAGGGAACCCGGAAGAGTTCCCGACGCCAGGCGTTGTCGGACTTATCGTCTGATAACTCCACGAGGCACTCCTCCCCCGAAGACGAGGAGGAAGATGAAGATGCTCCCCCTCAAGTCAGAGGAGACAAGAAAAGGAAGGCCGCCACAACCGGGGGCGCGAAGGGTCCAAGAAGGGAAGGACTCTCCTTCCAGACTACTCCACCACCGCCGCCGAAGGCGAAGACGAGTGGCTGCTCAGGGCCAAGCCTCTGGCGAAGTCGTAAGTATTCGGATAACAGAGTAACTCATAGAATTCCTTTGTCACACCGCTTCTCCTAACGCCGAATTATGATTATGCAGACCGCCATGAGCCCGAATCGACGTATCGTCGGACGGCTCCCTGGGCTCGTCGGATATGGATAGCGATCCACTTCTGACCGCCACCTCCCCTTGCCCTACGGACAATGCCGAGGTATTGTCTCAAGAGGCACCGGGTCGAGGGGAGACAGTCCCGGAGGCGCCTCAAAGAGACATTCCGGACTCCGGGAGCAGAGGAAGCAAGGCTCCCGTGGGCTCCGAGTTCGGCCCTCAGCCGAACACCGCGCCGGAACCTCCAATGTTTTCGGACTCAGGCAGGCGACCTCCTTCCAAAAGGGGTAAGACGGCTGTGCCGGTGACCTCTGTCCAACCAGAGGCACCGGACAATCTGCTGGGAGCGCTTCGCAGTGCTTCCATCGATGAAGAGAACCGCACTATTATGAGTGCAGTGGTCCAGAAGTTTCAGTCCGCCAAGAGCGGATTGACTGAAGCCTGTGCCAGCCTTCTAACAGGCTTTGAGGTAAGTGTTTGAAATATAGGGAAAATATTACCGCATAGACAGTAGCCCCTGATACTCTGTTCGGTGTTCAAAAGAAAAGCCGAATAGAGGATCAAACAATATCGCAGGAGTCTAACATAAGTATGTCTATATGCTTATGCAGGCTTCGCTGCTGGCCTCTGCCGCACATAATGCAGAGGTTGCCGCATTGAAGCAGGACCTCGAGGGGTCCAAGAAAGAGCTCGGCCTTGCCAAGAGGCACCTCGAGGAGAACAAGGGTAAGTAATACCCTGTCTATAGATATGTATATATAAAAAAAGTCACGGTTGCAAAATGACAGGATCATCGTATATTTGCTAGGGGCCACGACCGAGGTGGCGACCCTGAAGCAAGCGCTATCCGAGGCTGAAGACAAAGCGGCCAAGGAGCGCACCGAGCGGGAAAGGCAGGAGGCACGGGTGGGCGAGGTGCAGCAAGAGCTCCAAGCTCTCGTGTCGAAGCATGAGGCGTTGGAGCGTGACTCGAAGACGCGAGAGTCCGAGCTTGCCGTGGCCCTCGAAAGCGCGAAAAATGCCAAGGCTGAAGCCCAAAAGGCCCTCCAGGAGATTGATGTGATGAAGAAGATAGGGGCGGGTAAGGCATTCTATATGCAAAGGAAGCATGTGAAAATAAATTACTTGTTTCTTACCCGGATCCAGAGCTCTCCAGGAGCATTCACAGATTTGCCCCGCAGCATGTCGGATGCAGCAACGTTTTACCAGGCTGAGGAGAGAAGCTCAACGGAGAAGTTGTTCTGGGCCCAATATACTGGGACCGAACACCCGGTGCCTATGAGCGACCAGCTAAAGCGGCTGGTCGAGCTACACAAGGTGGCCGAATAGGCCATGAAGGGCTTTATAGTCCGGCTGTGGCCTGACGATGCCCTTCCGAACAGCTACTTCGGCCTGGTGAGGCAGCTTGTGGATGCCTGCCCACGGCTGGAAGTCGTCAAGCGGTCCGTCTGCATTGAAGGTGCACGCCGGGCTTTCGCCCGTGTGAAGGTGCAATGGGCCAAGATAGACGCCGTGAAGCTGATCAAGGAAGGGCCGCCGGAGGGCAAGGAGCATCGCCACCCCGAGATGTACTATGAGGGTGTCCTGAAGGGTGCTCGTCTCGTAGTGGACGAGTGTACGAAAGATATAATATTCGAGTAAACTTGCTCGTGTAATCTTGTAGTTATGAAAACTTGTTCATATGCGCTATGCAACGCTTGTTTGAATTTAAAATATTACCTTCTATTTGGCTGTTTATCAAATCTGAGAGATGGCTAGTCGTCGGCTTCTGCCCCCATGCCACGAGTGCTGGGGTGTTCGGGATAAACCTAAGCACTCTTGTACCCATTGTTGGGTCCTTCGAGGGAGGTGCTCAGCACAACGAACAAGGCAATCGGACTATAATGCGTTATCACTCTCACTTAGCCATAGAATTCTATAATTTTAAATTTCGGCGAAGCCCCTAGTATTCGGAAGGCCGAATTTGGGGCGCGATACACGCCTTACGCCGGACAGGGCCGACTCCTTGCTCTAAGCGGCATAAGTCTTTAGGGACTCGAAAACCTCTCCAACAGCGACCAGTCTCTCACCTTATCATGACAGTCAGTTTTAGCTTTCTCTACTGAGGTGCTTAGCCCAGCTAAACCGGGGCACAATCGCAGTAGTTCTCCCAGTGCTACATTAGCCGATATAGCGGAACGTAAGGTACCAAAACATGGGAGCCGGGCAAACCCAACTATTGACCAAAGACATGATTCGGAGCAGATGCATATAATGCTATAAGTTCGGGGTGCCACACTTATGAAAGTGTTCGGACTTCTCACACCATATTGTGGGGTACTTAAGCCCCTGGTGTATTGGACGTACCAAAGTGTACGGTTGCAAGGTGTCATTAATGAACACATATATAAAAGAAAAAGAAGAATGAAATAAAAGCCTTAATGCAATGCATTGTTTATTAAAAAACGTGCGCTCGAGCAGAATGATACAGGTAGTGCGATAAGCGAAAAGTAGGACTATGTCCCCTCCAAGGGCAAGCTAAGGAATAATATTAAAGCAAGTATTTCACTCATTATCGTAATCCACCTGGGAGTTCTGTGGTGTGACGTAGCTTTGTGCCTTCTTGGTTGCTGCATCATGTGTTCGGGCAGTCATGCTGCCGGACAAGGTTTCCAGAGATTAATGTCCTGAAAGAGAGAAAAATAACAAAGCGGGAAGCCCCTAGTGCGGTTTAAGCCGCGTCTTGGGGCGTGCCGTAGTCGTGCCCCCTCCCTACCTGTGCCCATGTAATTTTAATGCGTAATTATGTACGCGTGGCACGAGTTTCGCCATTTGGCTTTGGCCGGGGTGGGGGCCGCATTACCTTGAGAGCTCGGAATGTGCCAGGCGGTCCTGTTTCCGATTACTCAGGACGCGCTTGAAGGTGTTCGGGTCCTTAAATGCTGAACTAGTGGATTGCCATAAGAGGCTGCTTTGCGCTTCTGCTGCCAGGGCCACAGTGTGCTCCTCCATTCGGAGAGAGCGCTCTGTGTTTCCATTAACTGTAATGACCCCCTAAGGTCCTGGCATCTTGAGCTTGAGGTATGCATAATGCGGTACCGCAATGAACCTCGCAAATGCGGTTCGCCCAAGCAGTGCGTGATAACCACTGCAGAACGGGACTATATCGAAGATTAACTCTTCTCTTCGGAAGTTATCCGGGGATCCGAAGACCACTTCCAGTGTGACTGAGCCTGTGCAATGGGCCTCTACACCTGGTATGACGCCTTTAAAGGTCGTTTTTGTGGGTTTGATCCTTGAGGGGTCTATACCTATTTTGCGCACCGTGTCCTAGTAAAGTAGGTTCCGGCTGCTGCCGCCATCCATAAGGACTCGAGTGAGGTGAAATCCGTCAATAATTGGGTCTAAGACCAGTGCGGCGAATCCACCATGACGGATACTAGTGGGGTGGTCCCTGTGATCGAATGTGATCGGACAGGAGGTCCATGGGTTGAACTTTGGGGCGACTGGCTCCAACGCATATACGTCCCTGAGCGCACGCTTCTGCTCCCTCTTGGGGATGTGGGTTGCGTATATCATGTTCACCGTCCTCACTTGTGGGGGGGAACCTCTTCTGTCCTCCGGTATTCGGCTGCCAGGGCTCCTCCTCGTCATCGCTATGTGGCCCTTTATCTTTGTTTTTGGCAATTAACTTGTCGGCCTGCTTGAACACCCAACAATCCCTATTGGTGTGGTTGGCTGGCTTGTCGGGGGTGCCGTGTATTTGACACGAGTGATCGAGTGTGCGGTCCAAACTGGATGGGCCCGGAGTGCTTCTTTTAAATGGCTTTTTCCGCTGACCGGGTTTAGAGCCTTTGAATCCGGCATTGACTGTCGTATCCTCGGTATTGTCGCTGTTAATGCGGCGCTTATGTTTGTTGCGACATGACCTGCCATTGTCGTCCTTGGTATCCGAAGTACCATGGTTCTTTGATATATTGTTACTGAAAGCCAGCCAGCTGTCTTCTCCCAGACAAAAGCGGGTCATGAGTGTGGTGAGGGCTGCCATAGATTTCGGCTTTTCCTGACCAAGGTGCCGGGCTAGCCACTCGTCGCGGATGTTGTGCTTGAAAGCTGCTAGAGCCTCTGCATCCGGACAATCGACGATTTGATTTTTCTTTGTTAGGAACCGTGTCCAGAATTGCCTGGCTGATTCCTCTGGCTGCTGAATTATGTGGCTCAAGTCATCGGCATCTGGTGGTCGCACATAAGTGCCCTGAAAGTTGTCGAGGAATGCGGCTTCCAGATCCTCCCAACAGCCAGTGGACTCTGCTGGCAAGCTATTGAGCCAATGCCGAGCTGGTCCTTTGAGTTTGAGTGGGAGGTATTTAATGGCGTGTAGATCATCACCGCGTGCCATGTGGCTATGCAGGACGAAATCCTCGATCCATACCGCAGGATCTGTTGTGCCGTTGTATGATTCTATATTTACGGGTTTGAAACCCTCTGAGATTTGATGATCTATTACTTCGTCTGTGAAGCATACGGCGTGTGCGGCGCCTCTGTACTGGGCTATATCGCGACGCAGCTCCAATGAGTCTTGCCCGCTGTGTTCGGCCCGGCCGAATTTACTTTTACTGTATCCGGCGTGATGTTTATCGTCTCGCATAGTGGCGCGCCCTCGTGATCCGTAGATCAATCTTGAATGTTTTGCTTTGTCCTCCAATACGTCTCACAGGTCTGGCGTATTTCCCCATGCCTTTTTATTTGAATGGTGTCGGGGTGCAGGCTAAGCTTTTGGCTGGAATGCCTCTCTATCGCAGCCACGAGGTGGCCGATCAGCCGCGTCATACGCTTCTTCCTCCAGTCGGGGTAGCAACCTGCATTTTGGGTAACTCTTGGAGGGGCGTTCGAGTTTATATTCCTCAGCCGCGAGGACTTCAGTCCATCTGTCAGCTAGCAGATCTTGATCAGCTTGATGCTGCTGCTGCTTTTTCTTAAGGCAATTTTCCGTGGCTATAAGATGGCGCTTGAAGTGCTCTTGTTCGACGGGATCCTCTGGCACGACGAATTCATCATCGTCGAGGCTTGCCTCGTCTTCGGAGGGGGGCATGTAATTATCATCCTCCGCCTCTCCATCTGCCGCTCTCTCTGGAGGGCTGGACTCTCCATCCTCCTGTCCTAGATCGTGCTGAAGGGGATTTTTGTCATCTTCGGCACTATCCAGAATGTTATTATCTCCTGTGCCGGTATCACCACTTTTTCTTTGGCGGGACTTAGAGCAGCGCCGCTGACGTTGGCGCTTGGGTTGCTTCTTGGAGGGGTCATCCTCCGCTGTCTCATCGCCATTGCCTTCTTTGGGTGTGTCCAGCATGTATATATCGTATGATGAGGTGGCTGTCCAGTGCCTTGTGGGCAGTGGTTCCTCTTCGTCTCCCGCATTGTCGTCCATACCGTCGATGTCTTCGGAGTCGAAATCGAGCATGTCGGTTAAGTCGTCGAAAGTGGCTACTAAGTGGGTTGTGGGTGGGCAGAGAATTTCTTCATCATCCGCGTCCCAATCCTGCCAGACATAGTTCGGCCAGGATCCTCCTGACAAGGAGAGAGACCTTAATGAGTTCAGTATGTCGCCAAAGGGCGAGTGCTGAAAAATATCCGTGGAGGTAAACTCCATGATCGGCGCCCAATTGGATTCGCTAGGAACGGGCGCAGGCGGTTCGGAGTCCGTGGCCGGAGAAGGATCCGGCAGTCTGACAACATGGCTCTCGTGCAGGGTAAGGTCGATGTTCGGCTCGATCGCCGCTGAGGGTAAGGCCTCCGTGGCGGAGTCCATCCACCCGTCCATGGACGGCGCAACTGGCTCCGAATTGAGGGTCGGAGCGGCTGCCGGTGCGATGTCCTGAACACTGTCTGATGGTAGAGCTAAATTGTACTCATTGTGACCGCGTGACGCACTAGGCAGAGGCTCGAATACATCGAAGATCAAGTCACCGCGGATATCGGCTGTGTAGTTTAAGCTTCCAAACCTGACCTGGTGGCCAGGGGCGTTACTTTTGATCTGCTCCAGATGGCCAAGCAAGTTGGCCCGCAGTGCGAAGCCGCCAAACACAAAGATCTGTCCGAGGAGAAAAGTCTCACCCTGGACTGCACCGCTATCGATGATCGTAGGAGCCATCAAGCCTAACGGCGACGACACAGAGGACTCACAATGAAAGCACCAATGTCGGTGTCAAAACTGGCGGATCTCAGGTAGGGGGTCTCGAACTGTGCGTCTAAGGCAGATGGTAACAGGAGGGAGGGAACACCATGTTTTACCCAGGTTTGGGCCCTCTTGATGGAGGTAAAACCCTACGTCCTGCTTGATTTATTCTTAATGATATGAGTATTACAAGAGTTGATCTACCACGAGAGCGGAGAGGCTAAACCCTGGAAGCTAGCCTATGGTATGATTGTATGTTGTCCTATTGACTAAAACCCTCCGGTTTATATAGACACCGGAAAGGGCTAGTGAGGGAGTCCTGGATTAGGGGGTGTTCGGATAGCCGAACTATACCCTCAAGTCGGACTCCTGGACTATGAAGATACAAGATTGAAGACTCTGTCCCGTGTCCGGAAGGGACTTTCCTTGGCGTGGAAGGCAAGCTTGGCGATACGGATGTTCAGATCTCCTACCATTGTAACCGACTTTATGTAACCCTAACCCTCTCCGGTGTCTATATAAACCGGAGGGTTTTAGTCCGTAGGACAACATACACATCAACAATCATACCATAGGCTAGCTTCTAGGGTTTAGCCTCTTTGATCTCGTGGTAGATCAACTCTTGTACTACCCATATCATCAATATTAATCAAGCAGGACATAGGGTTTTACCTCCATCGAGAGGGCCCGAACCTAGGTAATACTTTGTGTCCCCTGCCTCCTGTTACCATCCGGCCTAGACGCATAGTTCGGGACCCCCTACCCGAGATCCGCCGGTTTTGACACCGACATTGGTGCTTTCATTGAGAGTTCCTCTGTGTCGTCGCCGTCAGGCCCGATGGCTCCTACAATCATCAATGGCGATGCAGGCCAGGGTAAGACCTTCCTCCTCGGACAGATATTCGTCTTTGGCGGCTTTGCACTGCGGGCCGATTCACCTGGCCATCTAGAGCAGATCGAAAGCTACGCCCCTGGCTGTCATGTCAGATTCAGAAGTTTAAACTACACGGCCGACATCCGCGGGTACTTGATCTTCGACGGATTCAAACCACTGCCGAGCATGCCGCACTGTCAGGACGAGCATCATCTAGCTCTGCCGCCGAACAGAGCCCTGGAGGCCACAGCCGCATCGGCTCCGACCCCTAGTTCAGAGCCGACCACGTCGATCGAGGATGGGCAGTTGGACGCCACCTCGGGGGCTGTGATCCCAACGGCGGTTGAGCCGAACACCAGCCCCGTACTCTGCAAGACTCGTGACTCCATGGAGCCGGATTCTTCTCCGGACTCCAAACTCTCCGCGCCCCTGCCGAGCGAATCCGATTGGGTGCCGATCATGGAGTTCACGGCTGCGGACGTCTTTCAGCACTCGCCTTTCGGCGATATCTTGAAATCACTAAAGCTTCTCTCTTTGTCAGGAGAGCCCTGGTCGGACTACGGTCAGCAAGGTTGGGGTACGGACGATGAAGAAATTCAAAACCCACCCACCACCCACTTTGTAGCCACTGTCGACAACTTAACCGACATGCTTGACTTCGACTCCGAAGGCATCGACGGTATGGACACCGATGAAGGAGATGATGAAGAACCAGCGCCTACTAGGCCCTGGAAAGCCACCTCCTCATATGACATATACATGGTGGACACCCCAAAAGAGGGAGAGGGCGATGGAATAGCGGAGGATGACCCCTCCAAGAAACAGCAAAAGCGCCGGCGTCAGCGGCGCCGCTCAAAATCCCGCCAACACAAAAACGGCAATTCCAGCACGGGAGATAATAATACCCCGGAAAGCGTCGAAGAACAACCCCCCGAGCTAGATTTCGCACAGGAGGATGGAGGAACCAGCCCTCATGAGAGAGCGGCCGACAGAGAGGTCGAGGACGATAATTGTATGCCTCCCTCCGAAGCCGAGGCAAGCCTCGACGACAACGAATTCGCCGTGCCGGAGGATCCCGTCGAGCAAGAGCGTTTTCAACGCAGGCTTATGGCCACGACAAGAAGCCTCAAGAAAAAACAACAACAGCTTAAAGCTGATCAAGATCAGCTAGTCGATAGATGGCCTGAAGTCCTTGCGGCCGAAGAGCATAAACCTGAAAGCCCCTCCAAGTGCTACCTGAAGCGCTGTTTGCTACCCCGATTAGAGGAGGAAGCACTCGACGCGGCCGACAGGCCACCTCGTGGCCGCGACAGAGAGGCCTCATGGCCCTCTACCCAAGCCGCACCCCGTACCAAGGCACGGGAATATGCGCCGGACTTACGAGACATGTTGGAGGACAAGGCAAGGCAAACAAGATCGATCTACGGATCGCGTAGGCGCCCCATGGCCGCAAATTCGGCAGGGACGAACACAGTAGACAAAGCTCATTGGAGCTACGTCATGATATCGCCCAGTACAGAGGCGCCGCACACCCATTGTGCTTCACAGATGAAATAATGTATCATCAAATCCCCGAGGGTTTCAAACCCGTAAACATCGAATCATATGATGGCTCAACAGATCCCGCGTTATGGATCGAGGATTATCTCCTTCATATCCACATGGCCCGCAGCGATGATTTCCACGCCATCAAATACCTCCCACTCAAGCTTAAAGGACCAGCCCGGCAGTGGCTTAACAGCCTGCCAATAGGGTCAATCAGCTGTTGGGAGGACCTACAAGCCGCATTCCTCGACAATTTCCAGGGCACTTATGTGCGACCCCCAAACGCTGACGACCTAAGCCACGCAATTCAGCAGCCAGACGAATCGGCCAGGCAATTCTGGACAAAGTTCCTAACAAAGAAAAATCAAATACTCGACTGTCCGGACGCAGAGGCCTTAGCAGCCTTCAAGCATAATTTCCGTGACGAGTGGCTTGCCCGGCACCTAGGACAGGAGAAGCCGAAATCTATGGCAGCACTCACGGCACTCATGACCCGCTTTTGCACGGGAGAAGACAGCTGGCTTGTTCATAGCAACAATATGACCAAGAACCCTGGTCGTTCGGACACCAGGGACATTAGTGGCAGGTTGCGTCGCAACCAGTAGAAGCGCCGCATCAACAGCGACAATGCTAAGGATACGGCAGTTAATGCCGGATTCAGAGGCTCTAAATCCGGTCAGCAGAAAAAGTCATTCAAAAGGAATCCTAGGGGCTCGTCCATCTTGGACCGAATACTCGACCGCTTGTGCCAAATACATGGCACCCCCGAAAAGCCGACCAATCACACCAACAGGGACTGTTGGGTGTTCAAGCAGGCATGCAGATTAAGCACCGACAATGAAGACAAGGGGTTGCATAGCGATGACGACGAGGAGCCCTGGCCACCGAACAACAATGGACAGAAGGGTTTTCCCCCACAAGTGCAGACGGTGAACAAGATATACGCCACCCACATCTCCAAAAGGGAACGGAAGCGCACGTTGAGGGACATATACGCTGTAGAGCCAGTCGCCCCAAAGTTCATGTTGGGTAACGTTGCAGAAAACAAAAATTTTCCTACGGTTTCACCAAGATCCATCTAGGAGTTCATCTAGCAACGAGTGATTAGATGCATCTACGTACCTTGTAGATCATGAGCGGAAGCGTTCAAAGAACGGGGATGAGGAAGGCGTACTCGACGTGATCCAAATCACCGGAGATCCTAGCGCCGAACGGACGGCACCTCCGCGTTCAACACACGTACGGAACAGCCACGTGTCCTTCTTCTTGATCCAGCAAGGGGGGAGGAGAGGTTGAGGGAGATGGCTCCAGCAGCAGCATAACGGCGTGGTGGTGATGGAACTACAGTACTCCGGCAGGGCTTCGCCAAGCACTATGGAGGAGGAGGAGGTGTTGGAGAGGGAGAGGGAGGCACCAAAGGCAAGGGTCAGAAGTCCTCCATCTCCCCCACTATATATAGGAGGGCCAAGGGGGGGAGCCGGCCCTAGGAGATCTAATCTCCTAGGGGGGTGCGGCCAAGGGGAGGAATCCCTCCTCCCCAAGGCACCTATGAGGTGCCTTCCCCTCCTAGGACTCTTCCTCCTTGAAACCCTAGGCGCATGGGCCTCTTGGGGCTGGTGCCCTTGGCCCATGTAGGCCAAGGCGCACCCCATACAGCCCATGTGGCCCCTCGGGACAGGTGGCCCCACCCGGTGGACCCCCGGGACCCTTCCGGTGGTCCCGGTACAATACCGATGACCCCGAAACTTGTCCCGATGGCCGAAATAGCACTTCCTATATATAATTCTTTACCTCCGGACCATTTTGGAACTCCTCGTGACGTCCGGGATCTCATCCGGGACTCCGAACAACATTCGGGTTACTGCATATACATATCCCTACAACCCTAGCATCACCGAACCTTAAGTGTGTAGACCCTACAGGTTCGGGAGACATGTAGACATGACCGAGACGACTCTCCGGTCAATAACCAACAGCAGGATCTGGATACCCATATTGGCTCCCACATGCTCCACGATGTTCTCATCGGATGAACCACGATGTCGAGGATTCAAGCAACCCCGTATGCAATTCCCTTTGTCAATCGGTATGTTACTTGCCCGATTCGATCGTCGGTATCCCAATACCTCGTTCAATCTCGTTGCCAGCAAGTCACTTTACTCGTACCGCAATGCATGATCCCGTGACCAGACACTTGGTCACTTTGAGCTCATTATGATGATGCATTACCAAGTGGGCCCAGTGATACCTCTCCGTCATACGGAGTGACAAATCCCAGTCTTGATCTGTGTCAACCCAACAGATACTTTTAGAGATACCCGTAGTCTACCTTTATAGTCACCCAGTTACGTTGTGACGTTTGGCACACCCAAAGCACTCCTACGGTATCCGGGAGTTACACGATCTCATGGTCTAAGGAAAAGATACTTGACATTGGAAAACTCTAGCAAACGAACTATACGATCTTGTGCTATGTTTAGGATTGGGTCTTGTCCATAACATCATTCTCCTAATGATGTGATCTCGTTATCAATGACATCCAATGTCCATAGTCAGGAAACCATGACTATCTGTTGATCAACGAGCTAGTCAACTAGAGGTTTACTAGGGACATGTTGGTGTCTATTATTCACACATGTATTACGATTTCGGGATAACACAATTATAGCATGAATAAAGACAATTATCATGAACAAGGAAATATAATAATAATGCTTTTATTATTGCCTCTAGGGCATATTTCCAATAGTTCAACCCATGGTCCTCCTGCCCGATCACCTTTGATCGAAGAGACCATCCCACTAGCATCCGTCATGGCGGATTCGCCGCATTGGTTCTCAACCCAATTATTGACGGATTTCATCTCACTAGAGTCCTTATGGACGGCGGCAGTACCCTGAACCTGCTTTACCAGGATATAGTGCGGAAAATGGGTATAGATCCCTCGAGGATTAAGCCCACCAAAACAACCTTTAAAGGCGTAATACCAGGTGTAGAGGCCAGCTGTACAGGCTCAGTCACACTTGAAGTGGTCTTCGGATCTTTGGATAATTTCTGAAGCAAGGAGTTAATCTTCGACATAGTCCCGTTCCGTAGTGGCTACCTGAAAGTGTGTTATATCGACTAGAGGGGGGTGAATAGGCGATTTTTATGAAAGTCTTCAATACGTGGAAGTTATGAAGACAAACGATAGAAATAAACCTATTACCCTGCAGCGAAAGGTAGACTACACTAGGCAAGCCATAGTCAAGTATTCAATAGAGTGAAAGCACAATGAAATAGCAGCAATGTAGTAAGGATTAGGTAGGAAGATATTATGAAGCCATACAGAACACGCAGTCACTCAGTGAAGACAAAAGATAGTGCAAACATACAATGACTTCACAAGGAGTAACAGTAAGTAAAGGGAAGGGAAGATGAAACCAGTGACTCGCTGAAGACAATGATTTGTTGGACCAGTTCCAGTTGCTGTGACAACTATACGTCTGGTTATGGCGGCTAGGTATTTAAACCTTAGGACACACAGTCCCGGACACCCAGTCCTGAACATGCAGCTCAGGACACCCAGTCCTCACCGTATTCCCCTTGAGCTAAGGTCACACAGACCTCGCCCAATCACTCTGGTAAGTCTTCAAGGTAGACTCCCAAACCTTCACGGACTTTGTTCACCGGCAATCCAGAATGTCTCTTGGATGCTCAAAACCTGATGCCTAACCGACTGGAGGACGCATAGTCCTCAAGTGTAATTAGTCTTCAAATCACACAGGCAAGAATACTTAAGTGATGCCTAATTCTCTTTGGCTCTGGGTGGTGAGGGCTTTATCCTCGCAAGGAATTCTCTCTCAAAGGCTTCAAGGTGGGTTGCTCTCAAATGACAAAAGCCGTACTCTGAATCTGAGCAGCCAACCGTTTATGGTTGTAGGGGGTGGGCTATTTATAGCCACTTGGCAATCCGACCTGATTTGTCCGAAATGACCCTGGGTCACTAAGGAACTGACACGTGTTCCAACAGTCAGATTTCAAACTCACACGGCAACTTTACTTGGGCTGCAAGCAAAGCTGACTTGTCCGACTCTGGACAATATTCTCTCTCATAGTCTTCACTCGAAGACATAGGTTTTGGTTAGGCATCACTTCAGTCATTCTGACTGGTTCTCTTGGACCCCACTTAACAGTACGGTGGTTCCTATGACTCAACACAAAAGAAAGAGAACTACGAAAGATCTAAGTCTTCGAGCTCCATAGGCTTCATGTGGTGTTTTCTCTTGTCATAGTCTTCAATGTGAATATCTTCATATACCACCTTTGACTTCAATGTCTTCATACATTTTTAGGGGTCATCTCTGGTAGGAAAACCAAATCAATGAGGGACTTCTACCTCTGTTATCCTACAATTCTCACAAGCACATTAGTCCCTCAACTAGGTTTGTCGTCAATACTCCAAAACCAACTAGGGGAGGCACTAGATGCACTTACAATCTCCCCCTTTTTGGTGATTGATGACAAACTAGTTGAAGTTTTCAACGGGGAATATAATCTGTGAAATTGTAACGGATAAGGAATTGTCTTCATAAGTTGCAAGGGCTCCCCCTGAAGATGTGCATATAAGTAATTTTCTTTTGGAATGCAAATGCACATGGCAGGTTGTACTTATGGAGATCCACTTCAACTTATGATAACAATCTACTATGCATGTGAAAGTATATGAAGATAATGACACGCGACATGCATAATGGAAAATGGACGTCTGCAGAATGATCTAAGTGCGGAATTTATCATCGCACATGCGGAATTTATCATCGCAAAACAAGGTGGCAGATAAGTAGCAGACGACCTCAAGCTTGGCATTTGGAGAGTGCCCTTTGATGGGCCAGAGAGTTCGCCTGATGATGTGATAAATGGTTCTTGGCAGATACTCAAGGTCTTCAACGAAGAACTCCGTGGGATAAGCAGCATCTTGGGGCAATGGCTTCATCATGCTGAGCATCTGACTCATATCAGGTTCAGGCTTCTGAAAGATGCTCTCAATAGCTTCACTATGAAGCTGACAGCCATGCTCGTAGAGATGGCCAGGAGTGGGAAAACTAGTGAGCTCAATGATGTCAAAGGCTTTGGCTTCGTGATGAACGTTTCCTGTCATCCACTCCAGGACCCAAGTCTTCAGATCTCTGCTATACCCGCGGATGTGAAGTGTGGCACAGAATTGGAGCAGCAACTCTTCATTCCAATGCTCTTGGTCAGTAGCGAACGGCAGCAGTCCAACTTCCTTGAAGCAATTCAAAGCTTCTTCCAGACAGGGCAGACCAGCTATAGCTTCAATGTCAAGGCGCATGTGTGGGAAGATGCGACCTTAGTTGTAAAGAATGCATGAGTAATAGCTTCGCTGCGGATAGCTCCAGAACCGATCAGATGATATCCTTTCCCTTGAGTAGGGGTTCCTGGAGCTATCGAAGAATGTGTTGTCTGCTCTGAAGCCATTGATATTGAAGGAGCCAGGTGCTGGTGCAGGACCTGGGAACCTTGGCAATCTTGGGATTGGCTTCTGTACCTGAGGCATGTGCTCAACATGATAGTCGAACTGGGGACCGGCAGCAGACTCAGGAACATAAGTGGCGGGATCAGTGGCTTCGCTGTCTTCTGATGCTTTTGTTGGGGAGGGCTCCACATTAGCTTCATTGGTGGTGGTGGCAGCCGCAAGATTTTCAATTACGTTCTCCTTGAGAACTGCTTCTTGGTGGGACAGGGGAGTGGCAACTTGTGGGACTTCTTCTTCCGCGGCTGATGCAGCCGGATTGTCTTCAGCAGAGACTTGAGGCCTTGGACCTTTGCAAAGCCTGCGCAACGCAGGCGACGCCTGTGGAGTTGGAGTTGGCTGGGCCTCAGAGTCTTCTTCCTCTCGTGGGCGATCCGCCCATGAAGCATCCTGTGCAATTGGCGTCAGTGGACGACCAATGCTGATTAGTTCGCTGTTCTCGAGCTGAGGAAGGACTGCACCATCTTCTACATGGTCATGGTGACCAATGTCTTCAGCAGCGATGGGATCAGCTGCTGGAAAGTCTTCAGCTTCATGAGCCTCTATGGAAGCAGGCTCATGGATTGTTAGTTGGCGTTCAGCGTCAGGATAAACCATAGAAATGGGTTCAACTATCGAAGGCTTTGTGGGAGCAGCCCGATCTTTCTTGGTCTTCCTCTTCTTCTTGGAGGGGGCAGTAGGAGAGGCTTCAGGATGTTTCCTCTTCCTGGCTTCAGCCTCAGCAGTCCTCGTCTTCTTGAGCTCTGAAGCGGTTGACCGACCTTTTGGCTTCGAGCCAGTCCTTCTAGTTGGGAAGACAATGGGATCTGCTTCCTGCCTTGGTGCGTCGGGTTCAGCCGTAGCGGGTTTCTTCGCCTTCTTTGCGGCCATCCTAGGGTCGATGCCAGGACGCCCATGGGCCTTGCGCTTCTCAGCCTCATTGTAGGCTTGCACACATCTGTCAACCAGAACCTTCATGCGCTCTTGCGAACCCTGAGCTTCTGCACGTTTCTTCAGAAAGGCTTCCTTTAGCTCGTGCATCATAATCTTGAAGTTCTTCACTTCTTGCACGCTGAGCTTGGCCATATGCTTCTTGAACTGAGCCTTTTCATAGTCAATCTTTTGCTTCAGTTCAACAATGTGTTGGGCGACAGCTAGCTCTGAAGCAATGGCGCCTTGGAAGGCGACACTGAGGCCAATGGGCAGTTGCGGATCTTCAAAGCTGATGTTTGGCGTGTCAAACCACTCGTCAATGAAGTTGTGGATGATTGTCACATCAAAGAGAGGTAGATCATTGAAGATTTCTGCTTATTCTTTGCTCTTGATGAGTTGCTCAAGAGTGTCATCTGCAAGATCTTCATCACTTGACAGATCAATGGCATCATTGCGCAGAATGGCAGCAACTATTAGCTCTTGGCCGGTGTGTGGAAGAGGCATCTTGACCTTCTGGGGCTTGGAGATGCATGATGAATCTTCGGACTGCACACTGTCTTCAGGAGGTGCAGTTGCCAGTGGCTTCGCCCTTGAGATTTTTGGTGAGGGGGCAGGCTTTGAAGCTTTAAGCTTCTTGAACTTCTTTGGCTTCAGCGCAGCGGGCGCTTCATCTGATTCAGCGTCAGCTGCAGGCTCATTCACTACAGTCCCTTGAACCACGATGTGGGTGATGAGGCCTTCAAGGTTGTAGAAAGGACTGATGACATTGGGTTCTGCTTCACGAGTTCCATCAGCACGGGGAGCAGAGGGACCAGGGTTGAAATCTAACCCCAAAGCCTTCTTGTTCTGCTTCGCTGAGTTCTGGGCAAACTAGAAGTTGTGCTTGAACAGATTGTTGTCACGACACCATAGTAGTGACGATGGGTGTGCATCAGCAGGCTGTGGCTCACGGACCATGCAGGGATAGAAGCCTTGTTCAATGGATTCATCTCTGGACCTGGGTAGAAGATTCTTGTATAGGATGTCTCCCCACAGTCTCTTGATGGCGTTTTTCTCAGCATATTCCTGGGTTACAAATCGGTATTTGAACCATTGTTCTGCCTAATATCTTCGAATCCATTGGATTTGGGTCTTGCGCTGATTGTAATCCTCTTCAGGATCTGTCTTGTACAGTTCTGAGAGATCATCTGGCAGATCTCTGGATGCTTCTCCACGACGCTTTCTGCCACCCTTCCTTGTTGATTTCTCCGAAGCCATAAACTTTAAACTGAAAGGCTTCAACACGTTCAAAGGCTTCAAAGGTTTTCGCTTGCTGGACAAACAGGAACTGGCTTCGGGAGAATTTGTGTGATGTTGTAAGAATTCTGCAAATGAATGCAGACTATGAGAACCAAAGGATTCTCCCACGGACATGTACCTGTGACAGCATTAAGGTGCGAGGGAAGGGGAAGAGGTCATATGCATTCTCAGAAGATTTTGAAGATAAATCAGTTTAGAAGACATTGACCTCATCGTGCGAAGACATTCACTCATAGATAAGGAGTTGGTTCCAGATTTGTACGAATCCACAGATCAGTACAAGTGAGGAATCTAACTACTTTGTGAAACATAAGTGAATATACTGGGCATGTTATGAGATGCAGTATGAGAGAGATCTAACTTGTGTGAATAGAAACTGCTTGTAGTAGAAAGTGACAAAGCCATAGGATCAATGGTGCTGTAAAAAGGAAGTTTTATTTACCACACTAAAAACTGCTAGATGGAGTGGAAGATGAGGCCGAGCAGTTCGATCTTCCGTGCCCTAACTTTGCGACGGAGGACACCTACGGCGGCGGCGGAGAGGACGATGTCCGCAGTCGGCGTGAGGACGACATCGGAGAGGTTCCGGCAGCGAAGCGCTTTGTCGCCGGCGTCGTTAAGGGCTAGCGGTGGCGCTAGGGTTCGTGCAAGAGTGGAAGAAGAGATAATGACCGCTGTGAAGTGTGTATTTATAGGTACAGGGGCAGCACTACATTATTACATAGGTGCCCCTAGCGATTCGCATCTAAGGAACACGTGGCCATTATGCGGAATTTTGGGGTTTGTTCCACGTCCCACGCACGCCTGGATTGTCGGGTGGTCGTTCCTACTTCTCCGGGTTTCATGTGGAGGAATGAGCATTGAAAACGGACTTAATGGTTGTCTCTTTATCTTCTGCTGACAAGGACGCGGAGAAGATATTCGACAGTTTCAATAGAATGCATATGATTTGGAGAGATAGAATTTGAGATAGAAAGCATAGAGAGGTTAGGGTCCGATCACATTCACTTAGTTCAAAGATTCAACTCGAAGACATAGCTATAAGTGAATGCTGTAGAGGACAGAACACTAATATATATATATATATAATCAACATAGTGAAGATAATCATGAAGATATGTTGAGATCGAAGCCAAACCAAATGTGAAGACATTGCAAGGTAATGCCATGAGTGAAACACTTCAAAAATAGAACGTTTGGTGGTGGCGTTACCCACCATATAGGAAGTATTAGACCCAGACACGGCGCACAATTATCGTGGCGCTCCGAAGTCAAATTCCACATTAATGTATTCACACTTAGAATGTATGTCTTCATTGATTGAAGATATACTTTACTTCGTGTGTTGCACATTTAAGTCATCAATATGCATAAGGGTTAGGATGTGTGCCTGATCACAGGACATTTGAGGATTCCAGGATATTTAGCTCACACCGTAACTTGCAAAATCTCTTCTCATCCAAGGGCTTGGTGAAGATATCAGCCAATTGCTCTTCAGTGTTGACGTGTATGATGTCAATATCTTCCTTCACAACATGATCTCTGAGAAAGTGATGACGAATTTCAATGTGCTTTGTCTTCGAGTGCTGAACTGGGTTGTTGGCAATCTTGATGGCGCTTTCGTTGTCGCAGTAAAGTGGCACTTGCTTCAGATGAATGCCATAGTCCTTGAGTGTTTGCTTCATCCACAGAAGCTGAGCGCAGCAAGATCCAGCAGCTATGTATTCAGATTCAACAGTGGAGAGAGATACACAGTTCTGCTTCTTTGAAGACGAACATACAAGTGATCGTCCTAGAAAGTGACATGTGCCTGATGTAGACTTGCGATCAAATTTGTCACCAGCATAATCAGCATCCGAGAATCCAACCAGATCAAACTCTGAGCCCTTTGGATACCATAATCCTAGAGTTGGGGTGTGAGCCAAATATCAAAGAATTCGCTTCACAGCTAAGTGATGCGACTCCTTTGGTGTCGCTTGAAATTGAGCACACATGCAAACACTAAGCATAATATCTGGCCTAGATGCACATAGATAAAGTAAAGAACCAATCATGGAGCGTTATACCTTTTGATCGAACTCTTTACCATTGTCGTCGGGACCCAGATGATGTTTGGCTGGCATTGGTGTCGTGAAGCCTTTGTAGTCTTGCATACCAAACTTCTTCAGGCAATCTTTGAGATACTTCTCTTGAGATATGAAGATGTCGTTGCGTTGTTGTCGTATTTGAAGACTGAGGAAGAACTTCAGCTCTCCCATCATGGACATCTGATATTGCTCTTACATCATATATCCAAATTCTTCACTGTACTTCTGATTGGTGCAGCCGAAGATAATGTCATCCACATATATTTGGCACACAAACAGTTCACCATCATATGTCTTTGTGAAGAGAGTGGGGTCTAGGGAACCAGGTATAAAGCCTTTGCTCTTCAGGAAGTATTTGAGTGTGTCATACCAGGCCCGAGGGGCTTGTTTGAGGCCATACAGTGCCTTGTTGAGCTTGTATACCATGTCAGGATGTTTTGGATCTTCAAAGCCAGGTGGTTGTGCAACATACACTTCTTCTTCAATCTTTCCATTGAGAAAAGCACTCTTCACATCCATTTGATATAGAAGTATGTTATGATGATTTGCATAGGCCAGCAGTATGCGTATGGCTTCAAGTCTAGCCACAGGTGCAAATGTTTCATCGAAGTCAGTGCCTTCCACTTGAGTATATCCTTGAGCAATGAGACGAGCTTTGTTTCTGACAACTTGACCATGCTCATCTTGCTTGTTGCGGTATATCCATTTGGTGCCTATTATATTGTGCTTCCGTGGATCAGGATGCTTAACTAGTTCCCATACATTATTCAGCTCAAACTGTTGAAGCTCTTCTTGCATAGCTTGAATCCATTCAGGTTCCATGAAGGCTTCTTCAACTTTCTTGGGTTTTGTTATTGAGACGAATGCGAAGTGCCCACAGAAATTTGCTAGTTGAGTTGCCCTTGAACGAGTGAGTGGACCTGGTGCATTGATGCTATCAATTATTCTTTCAATCTGCACTTCATTGGCAACGCGAGGATGTACAGGGCGAAGATTTCGCTCTTGCTGATCATTGTCGTTGTTAGAAGGAATGTCTTCAGGCCGAGCATTGTCTTCATGTTGATCAGGTGCTGAGATGATAAGTTCTTATTTAGGATGAGCTTCAGAAGGTATAATTTCTCCAGTTCCCATTAGCTTGATTGATTCACTGGATGGAATTTCATCTAGCACATTTGGCAGTTGCTCTCTTGGTGAACCATTGGTCTCATTGAACCGCACATCCACTGTTTCAACCACTTTGTAGTGAAAGAGATTGAAGACTCTGTAGAAGTGTGAATCCTTTCAATATCCAAGCATAAAACCCTCATGTGCTTTTGGTGCAAACTTTAAGGTGTGATGTGGGTCCTTGATCCAGCACCTGACTCAAAATACTCTGAAGTAACTGACATTTGGCTTCTTGCCAGAAAGGAGCTCATAAGATGTCTTGTTCAGAAGCTTGTGAAGATAAACACGATTGATTGTATGGCATGCAGTATCAATGGCTTCAGGCCAGAATTTTCTTGGAGTCTTGTATTCATCTAGCATCGTTCTGGCCATCTCAATGGGTGGTCTGTTCTTGCGTTCGACGACGCCATTCTGCTGTGGCGTGTATAGAGCCGAGAATTGATGTGTGATGCCCAAGGTATCAAGATATGTATCAAGTCCAGTGTTCTTGAATTCAGTGCCATTGTCACTTCTGATGTGCTTTATCTTGGCGCCATAATTGTTCATAGCTCGCTTGGCGAAGCGTTTGAAGACATCCTGCACTTCAATCTTGTAAAGGATTATGTGCACCCAAGTATATCTAGAATAATCATCAACAATGACAAAGCCATAGAGGCAAGCAGTAGTAGTAAGAGTTGAGTAATGAGTGGGACCGAAAAGATCCATGTGAAGTAGTTCAAAGGGTCGAGTAGTGGTCATGATTGTCTTCGAGTGATGTTTGGCCCTCGTCATCTTTCCTGCTTCACAGGCACCGCATAAGTGATCTTTCTTGAACTTGATGCCCTTGATGCCTATGACATGCCGTTTCTTTGTCAGGGTGTGGAGGTTCCTCATGCCTGCATGCCCAAGCCTCCGATGCCAGAGCCAGCATTCTGAAGCTTTTGCTAGAAGACATACGGCCAGCTATGGTCCTGCTGAGAAATCTACCACGTACAAATCATCTTTTCGATACCCTTCAAATACTAGAGACTTGTCAGATTCCATTAGAACAATGCAACGATATTTTCCAAATATTACGATCATGTTTAAATTGCAAAGCATTGAGACAGACATTAAGTTGAAGCCAAGGGATTCAACAAGCATGACTTTATCCATGTGTTGATCCCTTGAGATTGCAACTCTACCTAGACCCAATACCTTACTTTTACCAGTGTCAGCAAATGTAATGTGGCTCTTGTCGGATGGACGTAAGTTTGAGTACATAAGAAGGCTTCTTTTGCCAGTCATGTCATTTGTACACCCACTATCAATAATCCATTCTGAAGACGCTGGTGTAGTACCCTACAGTGCAGTTAGGGGGATAGGCTTCACCAAGAGCATTGTGAAGCAAAAACATTTAACAAACCAGTGGGTTAGGAAAGCTTAGATCCAGATTAGGACTAATAGGGAGAGTAGCAAGCGATTCAGGAACGAAGTACATAGTAAGACCATTCGGGCATTTGATCTTGCGCCCTACAAGATGTTTAAGGTCCCCAGCAATAGCGTTAGATGATTTTGGTTTTCTGCTGGAGACCTTTCCCTGCAAAAGAGAGTTAAGCTTTCTTAGCCACCCACATCTTCAAGGGTGGCTTAGAAGCAATAAGTCTAAGTGCAGCATCTGAGAACATTGGCTTTGGAGCCCTAGCAAACTGTCTTGCAGGCGGACAATAGTACTCATAAGAATAAGCAGAATAGTTCTTGGTCTTATGAACATGGCGGTTTGATGAACCGCTCTCATATTCATATGCCTGAGTATGGTTTCCCTGCAAAACATTTCGTTAGTGCGACTCAGGTGATTCCTCTGTCTGTATGAAGCCTTTGGACCGTATGAAGCCTTTGGTCTGAGGTTTGTCTTCTTCATGTGAGGTGTCATGATGACATTCACAGGAAGATTTTCCAGACACCTTTTCGGAACCCAGATTTTCTTCATAGGCGGTCCATTCCTCCAGTTAGTACCAATGTACCTGGCAAACACTTCACCATTCTGATTCTTAAACAGTTTATAGTTTGCATCAGGAGATTCATCAATGACAATGGGGTTAGCACAAGTGAAGCCAGATAGATTGGATGGATCTGCTGAAGGTTCCTTTGCAGCAACCCACGTGGTTTTGGGGTACTGGATAGGTTTCCAGTAAGAGCCATCAGCATTCATTTTCCTTACGAACCCAACACCCTCTTTCCTCGGGTTTCGGTTCAGTATCTGCTTTTTGAGGACATCACATAGTGTTTGATGCCCTTTAAGACTTTTGTACATCCCTGTTTCAAGCAATGTCTTCAACCTAGCCTTCTCATCAGCAATAGCAGTGGTATCCTCAGCTGAGGGGTTAGTTACCACATCAACAGTTGAAGATATTGCAACATTAGTGGCAGTAGAACATTCAGCAACAGAAGTAGCATTATCCCGTTCAATGCATTTAAGACATGGTGGTTCAAATCCTTCCTGAGCGGAACTGATCTGTTTGGCGCGAAGTGACTCGTTTTCCTTTTGAAGATCTTCATGAGCCGCTCTCAATTTCTCAAGATCTTGCTTCCTTTGAAGATAATCATAGGAAAGCTTTTCATGAGTTGTTGAGAGAGTTTCATGACGACTTTCAAGTTCCTGATACTTAACGTGAAGATTTTTTATGTCTTCAATTAAGGGTTCAGATCGAGTCATTTCAGCACCTAACAGATCATCGCTTCTGTCTAACAGTTTTTGAATATGTTCCATAGCTTTCTGTTGTTCAGTTGCAATTTTATTAAGTGTTTTGTAGCTGGATTTTGAACCACAATGAGAGTCATCGTCACTAGATGTTTGATAGTGAGTAGTGCGTGTGTTTACCTTGGCACCGCGTGCCATGAAGCAGTAGGTAGAAGCGGAGTAGTCCTTGTCATTTGCATTGGTGTCGGTGATGAAGTCATTGTCTTTAGTGTTGAAGATGGACTTGGCAACGTATGCTGTAGCCAGACTTGCGACGCCTGAATCGGACTCCTCCTCAGACTCCACCTCTGCCTCCTCAGAAGCGGACTCCTCCTCTGAATCCATTTCCTTGCCAACAAATGCACGTGCCTTGCCAGATGAGCTCTTCTTGTGTGATGAAGACTTTGAGGAAGACTTGGAAGAAGACTTTGAGTATTTCTTCTTCTTCTTGTCGTCAGAGTCATATTCCTTGCTCTTCTTCTTCTTTTTGTTCTCATTGTCCCATTGTGGACACTCGGAGATGAAGTGGCCAGGTTTCTTGCACTTGTGACATGTTTTCTTCTTGTAGTCGTGAGAAGAAGGTTCATCATTCCTGGAGCTTGATCAGTAAGACTTTCTGAAACCTTTCTTCTTGGTGAATTTTTTGAACTTCTTTACAAGCATAGCAAGTTCCCTTCCAATGTCTTCAGGATCATCCGAACTGCTGTCAGATTCTTCTTCAGATGAGGAGACAGCCTTTGCCTTCAGGGCACGAGTTCGCCCATAGTTTGGACCGTAGATATCTCTTTTCTCAGAAAGCTGAAACTCATGTGTGTTGAGCCTCTCAAGTATGTCAAATGGATCGAGTGTGTTGAAATCAGGACGTTCTTGAATCATCAGGGCTAGGGTGTCAAACGAACTACCAAGTGATCTCAGTAGTGTCTTGACGACTTCATGTTTGGTGATCTCTGTAGCGCCGAGGGCTTGGAGCTCATTTGTGATGTCAGTGAGTCGGTCAAATGTGAGCTGGACATTCTCATTGTCATTTCGCTTGAAGCAGTTGAAGAGGTTGCAAAGGACACTGATTCTCTAATCTCTCTGGGTTGAGACGCCTTCATTGACCTTAGAGAGCCAGTCCCAGACCAGCTTAGATGTTTTCAAAGCACTCACACGGCCATACTGTCCTTTGGTCAGATGACCACAGATGATATTCTTGGCAGTACAGTCTAGTTGAACGAATTTCTTGACATCAACAGCAGTGACACCTTCTCCAGCCTTGGGAATGCCATTCTCGACGACATACCATAGGTCGACGTCAATGGCTTCAAGATGCATGCGCATCTTATTCTTCCAGTTGGGATATTCAGTTCCATCGAAGACGGGGCACGCAGCGGAGACTTAAATTATCCCTGCAGTCGACATAGCTAAAACTCCAGGTGGTTAAACCAAATCACACAGAACAAGGGAGCACCTTGCTCTGATACCAATTGAAAGTGCGTAATATCTACTAGAGGGGGGGTGAATAGGCGATTTTTATGAAAGTCTTCAATACGTGGAAGTTATGAAGACAAACGATAGAAATAAACCTATTACCCTGCAGCGGAAGGTAGACTACACTAGGCAAGCCATAGTCAAGTATTCAATAGAGTGAAAGCACAATGACTTAATAGCATCAATGTAGTAAGGATCAGGTAGGAAGATATTATGAAGCGATACAGAACACACAGTCACTCAGTGAAGACAAAAGATAGTGCAAACATACAATGACTTCACAAGGAGTAACAGTAAGTAAACAGAAAGGGAAGATGAAACTAGTGAGTCGCTGAAGACAATGATTTGTTGGACCAGTTCCAGTTGCTGCGACAACCGTACATCCGGTTAGGGCGGCTAGGTATTTAAACCTTAGGACACACAGTCCCGGACACCCAGTCCTGAACATGCATCTCAGGACACCCAGTCCTCACCGTATTCCCCTTGAGCTAATGTCACACAGACCTCGCCCAATCACTCTGGTAAGTCTTCAAGGTAGACTCCCAAACCTTCACAGACTTCGTTCACCGGCAATCCACAATGTCTCTTGGATGCTCAGAACGCGACGCCTAACTGACTAGAGGATGCACAATCCTCAAGTGTAATAAGTCTTCAGATCACACAGACAAGAAGACTTAAGTGATGCCTAATTCTCTTTGGCTCTGGGTGGTTAGGGCTTTATCCTCGCAAGGAATTCTCTCTCAAGGGCTTCGAGGTGGGTTGCTCTCAAACGACAAAAGCCATACTCTGAATCTGAGCAGCCAACCGTTTATGGTTGTAGGGGTGGGCTATTTATGGCCACTTGGCAACCCGACCTAATTTGTCCGAAATGACCCTGGGTCACTAAGGAACTGACACGTGTTCCAATGGTTAGATTTCAAACTCACACAGCAACTTTAATTGGCCTGCAAGCAAAGCTGACTTGTCCGACTCTGGACAAGATTCGCTCTCATAGTCTTCACTCAAAGACATAGGTTTTGGTTAGGCATCACTTCAGTCATTCTGACTGGTTCTCTTGGACCCCACTTAATAGTACGGTGGTTCCTATGACTCAACACAAAAGAAAGAGAACTACGAAAGATCTAAGTCTTCGAGCTCCATAGGCTTCAAGTGGTGTCTTCTCTTGTCATAGTCTTTAATGTCAATATCTTCATATACCACCTTTGACTTCAATGTCTTCATACATTTTTAGGGGTCATCTCTGGTGGGAAAACCGAATCAATGAGGGACTTCTACCTGTGTTATCCTGCAATTCTCACAAACACATTAGTCTCTCAACTAGGTTTATCGTCAATACTCCAAAACCAACTAGGGGTGGCACTAGATGCACTTACACTACCATGCACTGCTCGGGCGAACCGCATTCGCCAAGTTCAATGCGGTCCCGCACTATGCATACCTTAAGCTCAAGATGCCAGGCCCTCGAGGAGTAATTACGGTCAATGGAAACACCGAACGCTCTCTACGAACGGAGGAGCACACGGCGACCCTTGCAGCAGAAGTACAAAGCAGCCTCTCCAGGCAGTTCTCCAGTCTGGCCATCAAATGTTCGGACACAGTCAAGCGCACCCGGAGTAACCTACAACAAGACCGCCTGGCACGTTCCGAGCAGGCATAGCAATGCGGCACCAACCCCAACCCCCGCAAAAAGGCAACGCCAGTACTTCGCATACATAACTACGGTCCAGAAATACCATGGGCACAGGGGGAGGGGCACCATCCCGGCACGCCCAAAACACGGCTTAAACCGCACCAGGGGCTGCCAATTTTTTTATACTTTTCTCTTACTTCCAGGACTCTACTCTTCGGAAGGCTTGTTCAGTAGTTCAATTGCCGCACAAACGATGCAAGGACCAGGGAAGCAGACAAGCCATGCCGCATTACGGAAATCCGAGGTGGTCTCTATCACGAGTAGTATACCTGTTTCGCATACTATTCCGCGGCTTGCCCCTGGAGTAGAAATGTTAAATAGTCCAACTTTTTTGTTTATCGCATTACTTGTATCGTTGTGCTTTGATCGCAGTTATTTTAATGAACAATGCATAGCTTTTGTCTATTTTTTGCATTACCTTTTTTTATATATGTTCCATAATGACATGTTGCACCCGTACACTTTGGTATGGCCAAAATACACCAGGGGCTTCAGTACCCCTCAATATGGTGTGAGAAGTCCGAACACTTTAACAAGTGCGGCACCCCGAACTTATAGCATTATATGCATCGGCTCCGAATCATGTCTTGGGTCAATAGTTGGGTTTGCCCGGCTCCTATGTTTTGGTTCCTTACGTTCGCTATATCGGCTAAGGTAGCACTAGGAGAACGACTGCGATTGTGCCCCGGTTGAGCTGGGTCGAGCACCTCAGTGGAGAAAGCTAAAACTGACCGTTATGATGAGGCGAGAGCTGGTCGCTTTTCGAGAGGTCTTTTCGAGTCCTTAAAGACTTATGCTACTTAGGGCGAGGAGTCGGCTCTGTCCGGCCAAGGCGTGGATAGCGCCCCGAACTCGGTCTTTCGAATACTAGGGGCTTCGCCGAAATTTAAAATTATAGAAGTCTATGGCTAAGTGAGAGTGTTCACGCACTATAGTCCGATTGCCTTGTTCATTGGGCTGAGCGCCTCCCTCGAAGGACCCAAATATGGGAAAAAGAGCGCCCAGGTTTATCCCCAAACACCCTAGCACTAGCGGCAAGGGGGCAGAAGCCAATGACTCGCCATCTCTTAGTATTGATAAACAGCCACACAGAAGGTAATATTTTAAATTCAAGCAGCATTGCTTAGCGCATATGAACAAGTTTTCAGCGCACAGGATAACACGAGCGGGTTTTACTCAAAAAATACATGCTTGGTACATTCATCTGTAACAAGGCGGGCACCCTTCAGAACATCCTTATAATAATTCTCGGGCTTACGATGCTCTTTCCCCGGCGGTGGCCCGTCCTTCACAAGCTTCTCCGCATCCAGCTTGCCCCAGTGCACCTTAGAATGGGCAAGGGCCCTACGGGCACCTTCAATGCAGACGGAGCGCTTGATGTCTTCAAGCCTCGGACTGGCCTCCACCAGCCACTGCACAAGCCCGAAATAGCTCCTAGGCAGAGCCTTTCCAGGCCACAACCGAACTAGGAGGCCCTTCATGGCCTGTTCAGCCGCCTTGTGGAGCTCGACCAGTTGCTTCAGCTGGTCGCTCGGGGGCACGGGGTGTACGGCCTCAGCGTATTGAGACCAGAACACCTTCTCTGTTGAGATGCCCTCCTCGGCTCGATAGAATGCGGCGGCATCGGATACACTTTGGGGAAGATCTGCGAACGCTCCTGGAGAGCTCCAGATTTGGGTAAGTAACAGGTAACTCACGTTTATGTGTTTTCTTTGCATAAAGAATGCCTTACCCACCGCAATCTTCTTCGCCTCATCCAACTCCTGGAGGGTCTTCTGGGATTCGTCCTTGGCAGATTTGGCATTTTCAATAGCCACCGCAAGCTCGGACGCTTGCGTCTTCGAGTCATGCTCCAAACTCTCATGTTTTTCCATGAGAGCCTGAAGCTCTTGCCGCACCTTGCCAACCTCGGCCTCATACTTCGCCCGCTCGGTGCGCTCCAAGGCCGAATTCTTCTTGGCCTCGGCCAGCGCTTGCTTAAGGGTCGCCACCTCAAACGTGGCCCCTACAATAGCCACAATAATCTTGTCATTTTTCGCAATTGCACCTTTTTTATATATATACTTTCAACAAGGTATTTCTTACCTTCATTGTCCTCGAGCTACTTCTTGGCACGCTCGAGCTCTTGCTCGGACCTTTCGAGGTCCTGCTTTAGCGCGTCCACTTCCGCAGTCAGTGCGGTGGACGCAAGCAGGGTAGCCTGCACATGCATATTGACTCATTTTTGTTAGACTCCTGCGAATTCTATTTGATCCTCTATTCGGCTTTTCTTCCCGAACGCCAAACAGAGCATCAGGGGCTACTGTCTATGTGGTACTATTATTTACACATTCTTTACTTACCACAAAGCCTATTAAAAGGCTTGTACAAGCTTCATTCAGTCCGCTTTTGGCGGACTGAACCTTCTGGATCACCGCACTCATAATAGTGCGGTGCCCCTCATCGATGGAGGCACCTTGGAGGACCTCCAACATATTATCCGGCGCCTCCGGTTGGACGGAGGTCACCGGCACGGTAGGCATGCTCCTCTTGGAAGGAGGTCGCCCGCCGGACTCTGGAACCTTTGAAGATTCCGGAGCTATGTCCGGCCTTCAGCCGGACTTCGAGCCCTGGGGGGTTTCCTCCCCTTTACTCCTGGAGTGCGGGAGGTCGCCTTGCGGCGCCTCCAGGACCACCTCCTCCCTGCTAGGAACCTCTTGGGACAACACTTCGGTGTCGCCCGTAGGGCGGGGGGAGGAAGCCATCGGAAGCGAGTTCACCTCCGACGAGTCCAGTGAGCCGCTCGACGACGCGTCGAGACGGTCTTTGGGTGGGCTGCATAAACACATTTGACATAAGGGAAAGCTGTGCAACAAACAAATACTATGAGTCACTCCGGTATCCGGATACTTACGATTTCGCTAGGGGCTTGGCCCTGGGCAGCCACTCCTCTTCGTCATCGTCAGCGTCGGTGGAGCAGTCCGGAGGAAGGGTTTTCCCCTTCTTGGACCCTCCGGCATCCTCAGAGAGGGCGGCCTTCCTTTTCTTCTCTCCTCCTGCTGGAAGGGGAGAGGTCTCTTCTTCTTCCACATCGTCCTCACAAGAGGAAGGCGCTTCGGGACTGTCGTATGACGAATCCGACACCTCCTAGCGCCAGGCACTCCTTCGAGTCCCCGTGGCCTTCTTGGTCTTCTTCTCCGGCACCATGTAGGGTGCCGGAACCAGCAGCTTCGCCAAATGGGTGTCCGCTGGGCCTTCGGGGAAAGGAGACGGACAGTTGATCTGTGCGGATGTCACCTCCCAATCCTATCAAAGATAAGGGAACTCAGATCCCGCATAGAGTCAAACAATGAAAAACTGATACCCTGTAAAAGGACAAAAACAGCTTACCGCATGAGCGTGATGCTGAGTACTGAATCCGCGATCCTCGGCGGCGGATGCGGGAGCCTCGGCGCCCTTGAAAAGCATCCTCCAGGCATCTTCGTACGTCGTGTCGAAGAGCCTGTTAAGAGTTTGATGCCGCGCCGGGTCGAACTCCCAAAGGTTGAAGGCCCGTCGTTGACACGGGAGGATGAGGCGGACGAGCATAACCTGGACTACGTTGACGAGCTTGAGCTTCTTGTCCACTAGGGTTTGGATGCATGTTTGGAGTCCGGTCAGCTCTCCTTTTTTACCCCAAGATAGGCCTATCTCCTTCCGGAACTCAGGGGGTGCGACCCATTCGGCATCGCGCGGCTCGGTGATGTAAAACCACCCTGATTGCCACCCCATCAGGGTCTCCACAAAGGAGCCCTCGAGCCACAGGACGTTGGCCATCTTGCCAACCATGGAGCCGCCGCACTCTGCCTGGCTGCCGCGCACCACCTTCGGCTTGACGTTGAAGGTCTTTAGCCATAAGCAGAAATGGGGGCGGATGCGGAGAAAAGCCTCGCACACGACGATAAACGCCGAGATGTTGAGGACGAAGTTCGGGGCCAGATCGTGGAAATCCAGGCCATAGTAGAACATGAGCCCCCAGACAAATGGATGCAGAGGGAAGCCCAGTCCGCGAGGAAATGGGGGAGAAACACCACCCTCTCATGGGGCCTGGGAGTGGGGATGAGCTGCCCCTTTTCGAGGAGCCGGTGCGCGATGTCGCTGGCTAGATATCCGGCCTTCCTTAGCCTTTTTATGTGTCCCTCCATGACGGAGGAGACCATCCACTTGCCTCCTGCTCCGGACATGACTAGAGAAGGTTGAGGTGGTAGTGCGGACTTGGGCGCTGGAGCTCGAGTGCGCAAGAATGGATAGGCAGAGGAGGAAGAAGGCATGGGTGAAAAGGTGGATCCTTATCCCCTTATATAGGTGGACGCGATTATGTGTCCCCACCAGCCTGGTAAAACTTTCTTATCTCCAAGCACCGTAATCAAAGGCGTGGTTGGGTTACCCACACCCGTATTGATGAGGATCCCAGAATAAAGGGACACGATCTCTGCTTTGACAAGATGTGCCAAGAAAACCGCCTCGCATAACGCGCTGAGGTGGGATAATGAAACGATTTGGATAAAGGCTTGGCCGTGGCGTGTCGCACCATGGAATACGTCAGCAGATTAGATTTGTGTTAATATTATTATTCTCTCTATGGCAATATGTGGAAACTTATTTTGCAGAGCCGGACACTATCTTTGTGTTCAAAATCTTCTATGGAGTACTTGGAGGAGGAACCCGCCTTGCAATGCCGAAGACAATCTGCGTGCCGAACTCGTCGTCATTGAAGCCTGGTTCAGGGGCTACTGAGGGAGTCCTGGATTAGGGGGTGTTCGGATAGCCGAACTATACCCTCAAGCCGGACTCCTGGACTATGAAGATACAAGATTGAAGACTCCGTCCCATGTCCGGAAGGGACTTTCCTTAGTGTGGAAGGCAAGCTTGGTGATACGGATGTTCAGATCTCCTACCATTGTAACTGACTTTATGTAACCCTAACCCTCTCTGGTGTCTATATAAACCGGATGGTTTTAGTCTGTAGGACAACATACACATCAACAATCATACCATAGGCTAGCTTCTAGGGTTTAGCCTCTCTGATCTCGTGGTAGATCAACTCTTGTACTACCCATATCATCAATATTAATCAAGCAGGATGTAGGGTTTTACCTCCATCGAGAGGGCCCGAACCTGGGTAAAACTTCGTGTCCCCTGCCTCCTGTTACCATCCGGCCTAGACGCACAGTTCGGGACCCCCTACCCGAGATCCGCCGGTTTTGACACCGACATCTAGGGTTACACAAGGTCGGTTACAAAGGAGGAGATATACATATCTGTATTGCCTAGCTTGCCTTCCACGCCAAGTAGAGTCCCATCTGGACATGAGACGAAGTCTTCAATCTTGTATCTTCATAGTCTAACAGTCCAGCCAAAGGATATAGTCCGGCTGTCCAGAGACCCCCTAATCCAGTACTCCCTCACCACTCATGAAAAGAATACCTTAATTAATTAGCCGTGCAACGACCTGAACCCAGCAGATAGACAAGCGTGATGCCGCGGCACCCTGAGACAGCAGGGTCGAGGAGCAAAGCTTAGTGCGGCTACTGCCTGAAGTTCAACCTCCACTATCCCGCCATCGACCCCGATGGATGTGCTTGAATCACGCCACCGCCGACCTTGATGGTTGAGCTCCTCCTATCTCCCGCCGCAGACCGAGGATTGACCTCCTATGACGCCGCCACCGCCCACTGACCGAGGATTGACCTCTTGTCCGGTAGCCGCTGCCTACGCCGCCGCCGCCATCTCTATATGCAGAGCGGCTGTTTTTTTACGGATATCCATGGAGCGGCTGTTTACACGGTATCTCACCGTAACTCAGTTATGTGGACAAGTTAGTACATCACATACAGTTATGTAACAGCAACCATGTCTAACCTACGTTGTCATCTCACACGGTTTGGTGCGGACATCGTGTATGTCATTGTAATACCCAACACAAACGACATGTACAAACAGTGTGTCATATACTACATATATATAGTGCCATTAGTAGTTCCCGACCGTTAGCTTATCTCGAAAGTTTCCCCATTAGCCCCAAATCCCTACATAGCCTCCAAATTCCCTCGCGTGGCACTGACATTGGGCAAATGCGGATGAGTGGTGCCGATAGTTTCAGAAGGCAGGTGTACTACGGATCCGAATCATCCTGTCAGGTTCCAATATATCCCGATCTTTTTTAGCATGTCCAAAGTATAGATCCTTGCTGAATCTGTCCTGAATGACCCCCCACCCCCAAGGAAAGCGATCTGCCACCGGATCCGGAGCTTGACTCCAGACTCCCGCAACACGAGTTTGACTCCGAGTTTTGCACCATTGAGAAGTACCAAAAGCTGAGTTGTGTGCATGGGCACACTCAAGCTCGACGTGTATGCACGGAGGGATTCAACATTGGCAGGTGGTTTCTCAGTTGCCCCTTAGAGGTTAGTGCTAATTAAGTTCATGATTTTACTCCAGTTAATGCCACCTCTCATCCAGAATACTATTTACCATTGGTAGGGATATGAGGCTTGTGCCTTTGTTAACTGGCTGGATGAAGAATGGCATGGTAGGGCTCGGAGTGTTATCACCAAGCTCGTAGAAGATAACGTAAAGCTGAAGAAGAAACTGGCTGATCTGGAATGTACAATGAGTACGATGAAGGAAGAAAGAATCAATCACAGGCAATAGATGAAAGCAAGAGACAAGAAGGAACTAGCATGTGTTGTCACCATCTTCATCGTCCCCGGAAGGTCGCACTACACACTGGCACACACTCTGTAGCCATGTCGAGAGATAGCGAGGACGATAGTTCGGCTAGTAGTCTGGCGCCCGATGATAGGTCAACATCGAAATCATCCTGATCGTCTTCCATGAGTCCAGCGTAGAGCCCAGACCTCGATTATATCCATTTCATGGAAGGGATGCCACCTCCGGAGTCGTCAGACGACAACCAGACGGATGAGGACCCATCGGAGGACGAAGAAGAGGATGATGACGATGATGAGGAGGAATGGTCGAACGAGGAGGAGGAAGACGACGACAACAACGACGATGACGATGGCGGTGGCGATGAAAAGCCAACGGTCAGCGGCAAGAAGCATCCTCGCCAAGACGATGTCACGGGGCCATCCAACAAGAACAACAACAAGAAGAAGGACTAAATTAAGCAGAATGTATATATCTCTGTTTATCCTGTCAATGTCATCACAGACGGTTAGTAACATGTATTCGACAGAGATCTTCTACATTATCGCTAACAGGTTGGTTTGTCGAACTGTGTCCCCTGACCAGCACACAATTCACAAAAAAAGACCAAATGGGCTATTTATAATGATCGCACACAATTCTACCGACCTGTTTGCCGGGTATCACACACATCTTGTTACGCCGAATCATTTGTGTTCACCTCACTCATCGGAAACGGTTCATCGAGTCAACTATGTGCCGTATATCGCACACACCTTGATCTGGCTGCCCGTTTCTGTTGTTTTGTCTCATCACCTTGATCTGACTAAATTAAGCAGAATGTATATATCTCTGTACACGCAACTATAATGAACCGTGTTTGATGTATCATCCATCGCAAACGCTTTGCATCATTTCTGACGGTTTTCATACAACACCATTTGTGATTATTGCATCGCACATAGTTTCTCAAAGGATCTCTGATCGTAGTGTCGCGTTAGCAGCATCCTGCAGTAGTGCACAACAAGTCTTAGTTGTCTAAACTAAGGAAAACAAAGGGTACAAAATTATTTCAGCTACTAGAGCAAAACCTTTTGTATCAATTATGAAGACTCACTCCCATCCACACATATCACACACACAACTACTACATCTACTGTAAGTATCCAAGTGCAAAAGACGGGGATCGTAGGACATACCTTCACAGTTGCGAACTTACACACTTCTCTTCCTTACTCTTGCATTCCTCATTATCCTGGCATAGATCAACTCCTCTGAAAAAAAAATGCCAATGATCTCCAAGTGGCTAAATAAGAAAAAGAGCAAAGAAAAGCTTACTCTATTTTTGTTTTGGTTTTTGGGTTTTTGAAAGATAACTTGCAACCAAAAAATCGCGAAGGCAAAAGCAAACTAAAAAGCAGAGTGTTGGAACAAACCAACACGAGTGTTTTGAAGCTCCTCGAGCTTAAGTATAACCTCATTACAATTTATTCAAATACGGTCACATCTTGATGTAGAATTGGTGATAACCTCCCCAAGCTTAGGATTTTGCAAGCCCAAACCAGCGAGATCATTGCTGCGGTAGGTCAAGAGCCCACTCTTGGCCCATGTTGGAGAAGTTCATGTTCATGTAGGCGGACATGCTCCTCAGGGATGATGCGAGGTTGCTCGTATCATCAATAGAGCCCTGGAGGTTGATAAGGTCCGCGTAGGTGGTGTAGTCTTGTTGGGGCTGCTCCTCCTCTTCGTCGGTGGCGAGTTCTTCTTCATCTACTTGTTCAGGTTCTGACCCTTCTTGGTCAAAAGCTGCATCTCCTTCCTATGCAGCATAATGCAATTGTCCATTCTCAATGGAGAAATGATTATTCATAGGTGTGGGTAATAAGTACACACTACAAAAAAGACACTTCCGTGATGATACATGTTTGTCACAGTAGGTCATGTTTTCTGTCATGCATGTACATCCATGACAATTTTATGACAGAATCAAGATAGTCATACTTGTGCTGTCGTAGAAGTGTTCCATGACATTACCAAAATTATCATCACGGAAGTGTCCACTTCCATGACAATAAATTGCGCGTCATAGAAGTGCTTTCATCAAGGGTGACCGACACGTGGCATCGACCGTAACGAGTCGCCATTAAGCTATCGGGTCCGGTTTTGGATCCGATAACCCGTTAAGAACCCAGACCAATGGGGATTTTCCACGTGTAAAATTTTCATTGGACGGAGGAAACACGTGTTGGCTCAACGTTCGGACAGAGGTCATCCACTCATTGGACAGGAGGCGCCTATGATACGTCTACACGTGGCACGACCCAACAAAGGCCCATTCCGGTGAACAGGCCGGCCCAGCTAAAGGCCCACCATGTTTTTCAAACACTAGTGGGCTGCCCGTTAACATCCCGATGTGTTTTGGGCCAAATTACGGCCCATATCGGATCAGACCCGTTAACAGGCCACTGTTCTTTTGGGCCCATTCTAAGACAGGTTTGTATTTCAGCCTGTTAAATGCCTGTTCGACGTGTTTTTGTTCACTGTTGCACAAAATAATATGTATATATTGTTAGTGATTTTTGATGCAGGATTTATATATTTTCAAAGGGAAATTAATTATACAAAGTCAAGATTCAATTAGCATGGCACATGAGTGGCAAGCTACCCACTCACGTACTTGCATGAAGTCATGGTGCAACTAACAAACATGCATGCACGTGATAACACATAGCTTTGACCTTGACTTTATATGTATACACTATGTATACGTATTCGAGTATCTCAGCCGGCCGGCAAGCACGCGCATATACGTACATGAAATATATACGTGCTAATGGAGGGCAAACTACAAACACGTATGAGGCTGGCAAGTTGAATCAGTACTTGGCAAGTAAATATTCAGCCGCAACAAATAATCCACAAGCATCGAAATTGGAAAGAAAAGGAGCCGACCTCTAGGAATTGTCATTGAAAGGCATGTGAGGCACAAACAAGGTACAAAATACATTTTGTGCTGGTATGCAAGGCAAGAAAAGAAACACATCGGAAAGGAGGACTTAAGATGGAAGGAAGTGCATAAAATAGAAGGTATTATTCTTTCTAATCAAGTAAGCCATGCGTGCCACGCCCAGCTCGTTACCCGCCCAAAGGGCCACCTATATATAATGGGGAGAACCCACGAGACTAGCTGGGGGCGAGAGGTGAACGTAGTCAAGGTCAAGAGCTAGCTAGCATAGCCGACACAAGAACGAACACAGCCGAGGAGACGACGACGCGTCTGCTACCGCATTTGCAAACCAAGCACCAGGAGTGATGAGACCAAGTGGAAGAGACGCCGGCCACGGCGGCGGCCTTCCCAGGGCGAGCATGCAGGCGCCCTAGGACATGAAGAAACGGGAGCAGACAAAGCCCCGTTGACTAATTTTATTTGCCACTGTGTATTTCATGTGTCAGGTACCACACATCCAGCCAGACCTCATGAAGGCAACCGAGAGAGGGACGTGCCAAGGAGGCATCGTCGACCAAGCGAAGGAGCCACCGCAACGAAGGAAGACCCAAGAGGTGCGCGCCCATGGCGGCGGCGTTGAGAAGATCGGGACGGAGATGCCACCAGCAAGAGATGACGTCTGCAGCTGCGGCAGCGGTGCGGCCGATCAGACGACGCCCTCATCTTTTTGTTCGTTTCTTTGTCTCAATGTTTTATCAGGTTTCATGGGAGACTCTCGCACCCTCGACAAGACGCACCTGTGGTGGCAGCATCGGAAGAGACCGCAGAAAAAGAAGGCGAGAGAACTGACGCACGTAGCCGGCGGAGACAAGGCACACACCAGGGGAGAAAACTACGGACAAACACAGACGCGTCCGTGGCGGTAGCGTCGAGAAGATGATGATGAAGATGGCTGAGGGGGTCCTGGACTAAGTGTCCTCTGGCGTTCGGCCTGCTATCCACGGGCCGGACTGAAGGGCTGTGAAGACATGAAGGCCGAAGACTACACCATGTACGGATTAGACTTTACTTGGTGTGGAAGGCAAGCTTGGCGACCGAAGATTCCTTCTTATGTAACTGACTCCTTGTAAACCCTAGATCCCTTCGGTGTGTATATAAACCAAAGGGGATAGTCCGGAAAGAACACACATATACTCATTACCATACCCACATAGGCTAGACTTCTAGGGTTTAGCCATTACGATCTCGTGGTAGATCAACTCTTGTAACACCCATATTCATCAATATCAATCAAGCAGGATGTAGGGTATTACCTCCATAGAGAGGGCCCGAACCTGGGTAAATATTGCGTTCCCTGTCTCATGTTAGCATCGATCCTAGGCGCACAGTTCGGGACCCCCTACCCGAGATCCGCCAGTTTTGACACCGACGTTGGTGCTTTCATTGAGAGTTCCACTATGTCGTCAGCAAAGGGCTCGATGGCCCCTTCGACCGTTAGTAATGGCGTTGTCTAGGGAGAAACCTTCCTCCCCGGACAGATCTTCGTATTCGGCGGCTTCGTACTGCGGGCCTACTCGCTTGGCCATTTGGAGCAGATCAACAACTACGCCCCTGGCCATCAGGCCAGATTCGGAAGCTTGAACCACGCCGCGGATGTCCGTGGAGACTTTATCTTCGAGGGACTTGAGCCCACGGTGATCGCTTCCCCTCATCCCGCTGAACGTGACTTAAATCATTCATCAGATCACACCCAGGAGATGGTTCCTGCGGCTGCAACGACCTTAGAGCTGAAGCAGATCGAGCCATCTGAGGCCTCAGAGTCCGCGATGTTGGAACCGCACATGGATTCGACGCCCAGCAATATTCTCTTTAACGGAACATCGGACTCGTCTCTGGCTATAAGTTCCGGACTGTGTACGCCTGCGGACACCGAGCTAGATCGGTTATCAATCTTCGAGGTCAGCGCCGTTGACGTTTTCTAGCACTCGCCTTTGGGTGACGTGCTAAAATCATTAAAGAATCTGTCCTTGGAGAAGGACTCCCAGCTGAACTATGTCCTGTTTGAGCTAGAGACGGATGATGAGGAATTTTGCTTGCCACCCGCCACCCACTTCATAGCCACCGTCGACGACTTAACTGACGTGCTTGACTATCGCTCCGAAGACATCGATGGTATGGACGTCGATGCTGACAAGGAGCAAGGCCAAGACCCGCCATTCACTGGACGTTGGACGGCTACCTCTTTGTACGACATGTACATGGTTGATACAGCTAAAGGATCTGGTGACGACAAAGAAGAGCCGGATGCGAACAAAACCTCCGAGACACAATCCAAGCGTCGGCGGCCCAAACGCCACCCTAAGCCCGGTCGCTCAAAAGACGGCAACACTGGCACCGGAGAAAATACTACTACGGGCGATGCCGAAAACAATAAAGACCCTATCGGGGCTACATCCGAGCAGGAACATGACATCAGGCAAGACAACCTTGACGAACAGACCATAGAAGATGATCTGGAGGATGATAGTTACATCCACCCTCCGAGGAGGAAACAAGCCTCGGCAATGAAGATTTCATCGTGCCTGAGGATCCTCTTGAGCAGGAGCACTTTAAGCTTCAGCTCATAGCAATGGCAAGGAGCCTGAAAAAGAAACAACGACAGCTTCAAGCTGAACAAGACCTGCTTGTCGACAGATGGACCGACGTCCTGACAGCCGAGGAACACGGCCTCAACCGCCCAGCCAAGAGCTACCCGAAACATAGACTGTTACCTCAATTCGATGAGGAGGTGCCGGAGCACATATCTCCCTCGCATAGTACGGACCGACCACCACATGGTCGAGACAGGACGACTGAACGGCCACACCGCGGTCGGGATAAAGCTACAACTCGGGCCGAACAGCCGAACGCCCCACCACCCAGCCAAAGTAAGGATGGAAGAGTCCGGAGTCATATGTACGACCTCCGACAGACTCTAGACAACGGAGTAGGACACACAAGATCGATCTACGGATCACGAGGACGTGCCTCGAAGCACGATGATGGCTACCTATTAGGACGTGACAAACCTAACCACGCTTCGGCCGAACGGCGCAGACGAACTCCATCTGAGCTCCGCCACGATGCGGCCCGATATAGAGCCCCGCGCACCCGCTCTACTTCATAGATGAAGTACTGGATCATGAATTCCCTGAGGGGTTCAAGCCCTTCAATATCGAATCATACGACGGCACAACTGATCCGGCAGTATGGATAGAGGATTTCATCCTCCACATCCACATGGCCCGAGGAAACGCCCTCCACGCCATTAAGTACCTCCCATTAAAACTCAAAGGACCAGCTCGGCACTGGTTAAATAGCCTGCCTGAGAACTCCATCGGCAGCTGGGAGGACTTGGAAGAGGCTTTCCATGACAACTTCCAAGGAACTTATGTCCGGCCACCAGATATCGATGACCTAAGCCACATGGTCCAACAACCTGAAGAATCAGCCAGAAAATTCTAGACTAGGTTCCTAACCAAAAAGAACTAGATCGTTGACTGTCCGAATGCCAAAGCCCTAGCAGCCTTCAAACATTACATCCATGATGAATGGCTAGCACGCCACCTTGGACAAGAAAAACCGAAGTCAATGGCAGCCCTAACGGCACTCATGACCCGCTTTTGCGTAGGCGAGGACAGCTGGCTGGCTTGTAGCAAAAACACAGCCAGCGAGGCAGACCCCATTGAGGCCAAGAACAGCACCAGCAAGCTCCGGTGCAACAGACAAAAACGCAGAAGCAATGGTGGCAACACCGAGGACACCATAGTCCACGCCGGATTCAGTGGCTCCAAGTCCGGCCGACGGAAGAAACCCTACAAAAGAAATAATGAAGGACCTTCTAGCTTGGACCGCATACTCGACCGTCCGTGCCAAATTCATGGCACCTCGGATAAGAAAGCCAATCATACCAACAGGGATTATTGGGTCTTCAAGCAGGATGGCAAGTTAAATGCCAAAAACAAAGAAAAGGGTTCACAATGTGGGGACGAGGACAAAGAGCCCCGGCAACCGAACACTGGGGGACAGAAGAATTCCCCCCCAAGTCAAACCGGTGAACATGATATACACCACACACATCCCCAAAAAGGAGCACAAACGAGCACTTAGGCACGTCTATCGCGGTAGAGCCAGTCGCCCCAAAGTTCAATCCGTGGTCGTCATTTCCGATCACCTTCAATCGACGAGATCACCCGACTAGCATCCGCCACGGCGGCTCAGCCGCACTGGTCCTTGACCCAATCATCGACGGATTCCACCTAACACGAGTCCTGATGGATGGCGGAAGCAGCCTCAACCTGCTGTACCAGGATACAGTACAGAAGATGGGCATTAATCCCTCATGAATCAGGTGTAGAGGCCCGCTGTACGGGCTCAATCGCGCTGCAAGTGGTCTTCGGTTCTCCTGACAACTTCCGAAGCGAAGAGTTAATATTCGATATTGTCCCCTTCCGCAGCGGCTACCATGCACTGCTCAGACGAACCACGTTTGCTAGATTCAACGCAGTACCACACTATGCTTATCTCAAGCTCAAGATGCCCGGTCCACGTGGCGTCATAACAGTCAATGGCAATACGGAAAGCTCCCTCCGAATAGAGGAGCAGACTGCCCCCCTAGCAGCTGAAGCACAAAGCGGCCTTCTCAAGAAGCATTATAACCCAGCTGCCAAGCCCCTGGACACCATCAAGCGGGTCCGGACCACACTGCAACAGCACATCGCAGCTCGTCAAGAGCTCGACTAGCAATTCGGCCTCCGTCCCAGCCCTAATAAGGTAGTGGAATTCGTACCACGCATACACAATTACGCATTCAAAATTCCATGGACATCAACGGAGGCATGAAATAACTCGAGGTATACAATCCGGCCAGACCGATCCCGGGCACACATACTTTTACTTCTTTTTCTTGTTTCAGGCACACTTTTCCGCGGGCCTGATGTCAAGTCCTTTAGAAGGACCGAAATACAACGGAGGCAAGCAACACAGGTGTGTAGGGTAACCCTTATACGTTCTTCTTGACGTTATTCATACTTATTTCTCAGGACCCGCACGCTGCACCCTATTGATGCCAGCATATTAAATGGCCAGATACTTCTCGCACCATCTGTACAAGATACGCCTTGATGTATCCATCCAGTTATAATAAAATGGTTCGTGGCCCAGTTCCTGTGGTTTTCGCTTCTTACTTCGTTTTTATTCTAGATCTGCTTATTTGCTGCATCGACACTATTTTACGTTTAATATTCGTTAGGGGCTACCCGTCGCCCCATAATACAGCAGCACAGTCTGAACACTTTTTATATGTGTCGGGCACCCCGAATTTAGCATTATATGCATTGGCTCCGAATCATGTCTTTGGTCAATAGTTGGGTTGCCCGGCTCCTGTGCTTGCTACCCTGCGTTCCGCCCCATCGGCTAGGGTAGTAAAGGGAGAACTACTGTGATTGTGCCCTGGTGTTGACCAGATGAGCACCTCAGTAGAGAAAGCCGAAAACTGACTGTCATGATGTGGCGAGGGCCGGTCAGCTACTCGAGGGTTACAAATCGCTGGAAATTTTTTTCGCGTTATGCGAGAGATCGGAACTTCCCGTTCATATGCTGACAGTACTCTGGATTAAACTAGGGGCTGCACCCATGCTTTATTATAAAAATCCTATGGCTAAGTTAGGGCGTTAAAGCCATAATGTCCCATTGCATTGTTCGTTGCGCTAAACAAGTCCTTCAAGGACCATGTAATTGGATCAAGATTGTTTAGATTCCATCCCGAACACCTCTGTACTACCTACCTGAGGGCAGAAGCTGACGACTGGCCAACCCTCAGATTACACATGACACGGCCGCACAGGAGGAAACAATTCAAAGCATAATAAAATTAGTTTACAAAAACTGGCTTTGTTCCCATAATACAAGACAAAGGCAACAAGAATACATTTATTCAAATATAATGTCCTGCGAAGATTGTGCTACTACAAGTCGAGACCCTTCTACAACATCCTCAAAATATCGCTTGGGTGTGTGGTGCTCCTTGTCCTCCAGCGGCCCGCTGGCGACTTCAATAGCGTTCATCTTCGCCCACCACATCTTGCAGCGATCGAAGGCCATACGGGCACCTTCAATACAGATGGAGCGCTTGATAACGTCCAGCCGAGGACAGGCTTCCAGCATCTGCCTCACGCGTCTGAAATAGCTACTAGGCATAGGTTTGGCTGGCCACAGCCGGATTATCACATCCTTAATGGCTAGTTCGGCCACCCTATGCAGCTGCACCAGCTGTTTCAGCTGATCGGTGAAGGACACGGGATGCTCTGGTGCCGCATACTGCGACCGGAAGAGCCTCTCCAAAGAACCCCGTCCTTCGGCTCGATAGAACTCCACGGCATCTGATACACTGCGTGGCAAATCCACAAAAGCCCCTAGGGAACTCCGAACCCGGGTTAGTAAAAGGTACTGCTTCTCCGCATACTTGCTTTACATCTTAAATACATTATCCGTTGTGATCTTCTTAGCCTCTTGGATCTCCTGGAGGGCGGCATGGGCCTCATTCCGTGCGGTCTCCATGCCCTGACGAGCCTTGGCGAGTTCGGTCCCTCGAACCGATGCGTCATGCCCCAAGGTCTCGCATTTTTTCACCGCATCCTGGAGCTCCTGCTGGACTTCTTTGACCCGGGCGTTTAGCATTTTACGGGTGGCTTGCTGCTAGACAACCTGCTCTTCGGCCTCGCCCAGGGCCTTCCTCAGGGCCTCGACCTCGGTCACGGCTTCTGCACATATCACAATATCGCTGTCAATATACAACGCTTATCCTTTCCCGAACATATAGCAAGTCGTTCCTCACCTTGCTTCTCCTGGAGCCAAACTTTAACCTCGCCGAGCTCGTTCTCGGTCCGCTCCAGCCTCCGCAGCAGAATGTGAGGTCGCGGCCAACAGGGACGCCTACTCATCGATACATATCCAGTCAGCCTCTTATACTTAAGGATTGATCCCCTGTCCAGTTCCCCTCGCTGAACACCGTATGGCGTCTCAGGGGCTACGGACTATACGGGTTTTTTCTCTTTCTTACCTCGAAACCTGTTAACAAGCTGCCGCATGCTTCATTCAATCCGCTATTGGTGGACTGAACCTTCTCAATCACCGCACCCATAAGGATACGATGCTCGTCGACGACGGAGGCGCTTTGTAGCGCCCCCATCAGGTCATCTGGCGCTCCTGGAATGACAGGAGCCACCGGTGGAGGCGACGCACCCCCTCCTTCAAAGGGGGCTGCTCGCCCGACTCCGGATCCATATTGGTCTCCGGAATCGTATTCTGCTGAGGGTCGAACTGGATACGGCCCTCTTTGCCAGTCTCCATGGGGATTGACTCCCCTTTGTGTCCAATAGTGGAGGTCCCGCCTTGTGGCGCCTCCTGGACGACGTCCTGGGCTCCTCCCTTCGGAGCGGTCCTCCAATATAACACTTCGGTGTCATCCCTGGCCCCAGGGGAGTAAGCAGGCGGTGGCGACATGCTCGCCATCTCCGACGGAGCCAACGAACCTCCAGATGAGGATCGTTGGATAAGGTCACGGGCCAGACTGCAATAGTATGGATTAACCATGTTAGAATAATAAAAAGAAAGGGCTGGATATGCGCATAAATAAGCCATGTCACTTACAATGCGGCTTGGGGCCTAGTACGGGGGTGACGTTCCGGACTACTATTAGCATCCCACGCGGTGTGGACCACTGGTGCAGCCTTCCCCTTTTTGGGTGCTCGCGCCTCCACATGTCTCGAGGCCACCCTTTCCTTCTTCTTCTCCTCGGGAGGAGGGTTGTTTTCCTCCTCCCCCTCCTCTTCCTCGTCATTGTCCTAAGGGACAAAGGAATGGGCCTCGTCATCTTCGGATGCCGCGTCCAAACTGCCCTTGCGACAGGGGCCGCTCTTGGCCCCTTGGCTTTCTTCTTGGCCTTCTTCTCCGGCGCTGTGTACGGCGCTGGCACTAGGATCTTCGCCAGGTGCGGGATGACTGGTTCTTCAGACAATGGAGCCAGACACTGGATCAGCTTGGCCCTCTCCACCCAGTCCTAAGGAAGCAACACTAAAGTCTCGGACATGATCCTAGAAACATTTAAGTCGGGAGTACATCAAAAGTAACATACCTCACTGGCGGGGCGGTTACAATTATGACCACGGTCTGAGTACGTACGTGGCCAGTGGCCTCTCGTTGCCCTTAAAGAGCAACTTCGAGGCTCCTTTGTGAGAAGTATCGAAGAGCCTTTTTAGTGTCTGGTGCTTCATCGAATTGAATTCCCATAAAGGGCGGCTGCGGCGCTGGCATGGAAGAATCCGGCGGATTAGCATCAATTGGATAACCTGTATGAGCTTGATGTCCTCGGTCATCATGCTTTGAACACGCGTCTGCAGCGCTATTAGCTCGTCAGGTGCACACCAGTCCAGACTCTTCTCCACCCAGGAGGTGAGTCGCATGGGAGCGCTGGAGCAGAATTCGGCAGCAGCGGCACAGGTGGTGCCGCGAGGTTCTGTAGTATAGAACCACTCCTTCTGCCATTCCTTTACTGTCTCAACAAAGCTGCCTTTGGGCCACGAGACATTGGATAGCTTGCTCACCATGGCCCCTCCACACTCTGCATGTTGTCCCTCCACCACCTTTGGCTTCATGCTGAATACTTTGAGCCACAACCCGAAGTGGGGATGGACGCGGAGGAAGGCCTCGCACACAAGGATGAACGCCAAGATGTTGAGGAAGGAATTCGGGGACAGGTCATGGAAATCTATCCCGTCATAGTACATCAGCCCGCGGGCGAAAGGGTGGAGTGGAAACCCTAGCCCACGGGAGAAATGGGGGACGAATACCACCCTCTTTGTGGGCTCCAGCATGGGGACGACTTGTTCCTCAGCTGGCAGACGATGGGCAATCTCCTTCGCCAAATATCCGGCCGCCCGAAGCTTTGTAATGTCCTCCTCCTTAACGGAGGAGACCATCCACTTGCCCTGACCACTAGATCCAGACATGGTTGCTTGAGTGGAAAGGAGATAAGAACTCGGGCACTAGAGCTTGAGATCGGAAAGGCAGAGACGGAGAGAGGGTGTGAGGAAAGGAGGGATGAATCCTTATCCCCTTATAAAGGCAGCAAATATTAAACGCCTCCTCACTCGCCTTAGAATTAGCCTGTTCCCTAGGGTTGTATAAACGGCACAGTTGAGTTACCCATGCCCGCATTGATGAGAATTCCGCAATAAGGGGACACGATCTCTGTTTTGACAAGACTTCCAGTAGCAACCACGCCTAGTAGCGTCGATTGGCTGAAGAAAAACGGTTCGAAATTATAACCGGACAAACATGATGTCGTGTTGAAAAAAGGGCTGTCAACATATTAGATTTGTGCAAATATTATATTCTCTCTGCGGTTGTGTATGGTGTATGTAACATGTCAGGATACTATCATTACATCCGAAGACTATCTTGGAGTTTGGAGAAAAGGGGAACCTGCCTTGCAATTCCGAAGACAATTTGCATGCCGGACTCCTTGTCATTGAAAGCCAGGTTAAGGGGCTACTGAGGGAGTCCTCAACTAAGGGGTCCTCGGGTGTCTGGCCTGTTATCCACGGGCCGGACTAATGGGCTGTGAAGACATGAAGGCCGAAGACTGCACCGTGTCCAGATTAGACTTTACTTGGCATGAAAGGCAAGCTTGGCGACCAAAGATTCCTTCTTATGTAACCGACTCCTTGTAAACCCTAGATCCCTTCGGTGTCGATATAAACCGAAGGCGATAGTCTGGAAAGAACAACGCATATACTCATTACCATACCCACATAGGCTAGACTTCTAGGGTATAGCCATTACAATCTCGTGGTAGATCAACTCTTGTAACACCCATATTCATCAATATCAATCAAGCAGGACGTAGGGTATTACCTCCATAGAGAGGGCCCGAACCTGGGTAAACATTGTGTTCCCTGTCTCCTGTTACCATCGATCCTAGACGCATAGTTCGGGACCCCCTACCTGAGATCCGTCGGTTTTGACACCGACAATGGCATCTTATCCAGAAGACGTCGGAGGCAGCCGCCGGAGACGAAGCGCACATAAGGAGGAGAAGCAGATGCGCTCGGGGTGGTAGTGTCGAGGATGAGACGTGCCCATGGTGGCAGTGTCATGGAGATCGGATAAACGTTGGACGTGCTTACGTGCCGGCCATGGAAATACGTGTGGGGGAAGAAAGCAATCTAACCATATGATAATATTCTTCTTCTATGTGTTATCTTCTTATTTTGCAGGATACACACATGGCAGGCAACCCACGCGGAGCATGTACAAGACGCACGCAGCACCACATCTCGCTAGGGCAAGATACGCGCCCTGGCGGCGGCATAGAGGAGAAGAAGACGCGTCGAGCAGTGATGCGGCAGCCGCGACATATAGATGAGGAGGACCTGCTCCAAGCAAGAAACCGAGCATTGAGGGCGCATGCACCATCTGCAACGACGCTGCAATAGTATTTCTTTTTCTATGTGTTATCAACTATTTTGTAGAATGGCCTTCAGAAAGCATGCCCAGCAGAAATGGCCGCGGACGATACAATGCTCTTCCCGTACCAGGAGTAGTTGAGGCAGCGGACAATGCGCCCAACGGGGGTGGCCGCGGACAAAGGAGCACTCTTCTTGTACAAGGTGTCATTGAGGCGGTGGACAACGAGCCCGATGAAGGTGGTCGTGGACAAAGCATCGCTCTTCTATGTAATTGAGACAATGGATGATGCTGTCGGTCCAGGAGACTACATCGACACCACCAGGCTCATCGCCAACATCATCGACTCGGTGCCGTGGAGGATCGCGACGTGGAGCTCGCAAGGACGATGCATGTCGCCTTGATGATCAATCTTCGTCATCAAGACGGAACCATGGACGACGGAGGCGTGGAGCTCGCGAGGATGTTGCCGCCATGCCATGGAGGATGGAGGCGCGGAGTTCGCTAAGACAATGCTGATTACCAACATCGTCAACCTTGTGCCACGGAGGATGTCGAAATGGGGCCCGCCAGGATGACGCCCGTTGTCTTCGTCATCAAACAGGCGCCATGGAGGATGGAGGTATAGAGCTCCCAAGGATATCGCCACCATGTTGCGGAGGATGACGACACGGAGCTCGCCAAGACGATGCCCATCATCAACATCATCAAGCCAGCGCCGCGTAGGACAGAGGCATGGAGCTAGTGGGACAATGCCACGATGTCTACCTCGTCAAGCTGGAGCCTGCAACCTGGAGCCCATGAAGATGACACACGCCCTTGGTGCTTCCCGCAACACGGAGCACGCGATATGAAGAAGATGGTGCTACGCGATGACATGTATTCACCGACCCTTACCACGATCCTGCGATGTGTTTCCTTTGTTTTGGCGGACCACCGAATACGGCTTCCAGCTGAGACGAGGTGCATTCTTCATGGCATACAAGTTTCGGCGTACAGGCAGTGTGCTCCTTGTCTTAGCAGACCACTGAGTACGGCGTCTAGCTAGGACGAGGCATTGACCACTCCCTTCCATGATGTCACCTTTATTCGGCACCGCAATGCCTTGCCCTTGTCTTGGTGGACCACCGAATACGGAGTCCAGACAAGACGAGGTGCACCCTTCATTGCATCAGGTGTCGTTTGTCGGGCGGGTGGCGTGATCCTTGTCTTAGCAGACCACCGAATATATCATCTAGCTGAGACGGGGCATCAACCACACCCCTCCATGATGTTACCTTTCTTCAACCCCGCGACGTGATTCTTGTTTTGGCGGACCACCGAATACGGCATCTAGCAAAGACGAGGCATCAACCACACCCCTCTAATATGTTACTTTCCATGGTCTCATGAGGCAGAGTCTATGTCTTCAAAGACTGTCGTACTCTCAGCCTCTAGTCGAGACGAGGCACCAACAACACTTGCAATGCCGATGCGAGCGTCCCTTGGTTTTACACCGATGTCGGTCTCCACAAAATAATACTCCCGCGAGCCAACCCCTTGTACCCCGACGAAGCCGCTATATCGTCAAGACGTTCGAGTCAAGTACGTTCCATGCTACTCCAACACCGACTACATGAACGCTATCAAGACCGACAAGGTGCGACGGCGAGGGCGGACATGGCTAGCACAAAGCCATGTTTTGTGCGGCACGTGTACCGACGAGGACACGGGCTTTGTCGCCACCCACACCATACACTCACACCATCGTCATCATGCATGGAGAACGCGAAGCGAAGACGATGAAGATGACCACACGGCTTAATCGGAGGTATCTCGCGGAGCAACCCGCGGGAGTAATTAACCGGGAACGAGGAGACCACACATCGCCATAGTCAGGAAGGCCGCGCTAGTCGGCCACGGAGCGCAACCATTTTTATGGGATCTTGTAATTTTGTTCATCCAAAGAGATAAATGAAATACTTGTTTCCCGTATCAATTTTCTTTGTGTACTACGGTACACTGGCATGCCCGCATTTTTCTTTTTCCTCGGGGAATGAGAGAAATCCACACTCCTCTTCCCTTCTCACGAAGGGCTTATAAGATTTTTCATGTGTCAAACAATGCCCGTTAACCAGTTCGTCCCGATAATAGTTTCGGCCTGTTAGTGGCCCGTGGTACATCTGGGACGCTGTCGGCCCGGTTTAACTTTAGGACCTTTAACGCCCATGCATAAATTGGGCTATTTCTAGCACGATGTAACTTTAGGCCTCTTAACGGCCCGTAGACTTCGTGGATAAATTTCAGCACTGCAGGCCTATCGGCCTGTTAATGGCCCGTGGAACAGTAGGGCCTAATTACAACCTGCGTTGAATCAGGCCTGCTTACAACCCATCTGATTAGGGCCCATGACACTTTTGGGTCTATGGCCTGCGTGGATACACTACAAGAAATATGTCAACTTGTGACCACCACTATTGGTCACTGAATGGTCACTGTTTTCAATTTGTGACCTTTTTGTGACCAAAAACATAAGGTCAAAAGCTGGTCGTCGTTAACTGACTATAGCGACCTTTCTTTTGGAATGGTCGTAGACGTTTATGACCAAAAAAAGATCGTAGATTTAACGACCAATTATTTTGGTCACTGGCAATCCGACCACACCACGTCAGATCCACCGTGGCAAGCTGACGTGGCAGAATTACGACCAAATGAAAAGTTTGTAAAATAGAATCAGCCCGGTCCATTTCATCCGTCTACATGGGCCAAGCCCAATAATTAGGCCCGTTTAATTTATTTTTTCTCTTTATTTTGCTTATGTGCATGGGCCTGGCCCAATAATTTGGCCTTTTATTTTCTGGGAATGGAGCCTTTTTCTGGTGAATTTTTTATAGTCCACTATTGTTTTGGGCCACAGCCTTTTTAGTCTAGTTCGAATTTGGGCATTGGCCTTTTTATTTTCTGTTATGCACCCTTTTATAAATTTTTTTCTTACAGTCATTTCTTTTTTTAGGCCCAAGCCTTTTTGGTCTAATTCTTGTTTGGGCCTTGGCCTTTTTAGAGCCCAGGTTCTCATTTTGCATAACTATAAATAGAAAGGCCCAGGTGCACAAGTGATCCACAAGCCCAGGTGCACAAGTGATCCACATAACTTCACAGAAAATAAACAAAATGATCCACAAGTGATCCAGGTTCACAAGATCACATAACTTCACAGAAAGGCCCAGGTGCACAAGTGATCACATAACTTCACAAGATCCATGTGCTCTAGTTTAAACAGCAAAATGCAACAAAATTCAACAGCTCTCAGCTCAGCTCCTAGGTTCACAGGTTCAAAATGCAACAACTACCTTAGCTGAAAGACAAAGAGGTTCACAGCACAACCATCAAACTACCTTAGCTCCAAAGAGAGCCATCAAGTGGGCTAACTTCTCTTCCTGTTCTAGAGACTTCTTGCGCAGCAGCTCAAGTTCCTTGTCGCGTGCAGCTTCAGATTCTTCCGCCTTCATCTTAATTGCCGCCAATTATTCTTGCACCAGTTCAGCTTGAAGCTCGGACCTCTCCAGCTTCTGCTCAAGGTCACGAACATGAGCAGCCACTTCAGCAGTTGCTTTGCGGGAGTTGTTCCTAGATGACTGGAGCCCAACATTCGTGAGGAATGTGCTTTGCTTGACAGATTTCAACAACACTTCCTCGACAATTTGAACAGTAGACTTTGGCTCTTCACCTTCTGGTACCGGCGCGTCCTTCATTTTTTCCATCTCAAGCTAGCATATGGAGGAAAATGATAGGCATTAGTGGAGAAACCAAACCAGCACACAAATGGATTATTTGAAGTAACCAAACCAGCACACAAAATCTATACAAGAAGATAATGACTAGTGACCTGGAGACATGGAATTGGATCAATATGATCACTTCATTAAGCCTAGAATGGTGGTTCTATATAAGATGGCTTCCCGACTAACATTCAGATCAAATTTCATCATGTCATAAAAATGCAACAAATAGCTATAGCAAGTTCTGATATCTTTGTTGAACTAGCAAACAACATCAAAGCATGGAACACAACGTGTGTGAATCAAACAGCATGGAACTATCTCCATTAAGCTGTTCTGATATCTTCATTAAGCCTAGCATGGAACTATAAGCATGGAATTATCAAGAAGCATCAAAGCATGTAACTGGCTCCGAATCAAACAGCATCAAATCATCAAAGCATCAAACAGCATCAAAGCTGGCTGTGAATCAAACAGGGCATGGACAAAGCATGGAGTGACTTACTATAGCAGTCTTGACTGGCTCCGAAAACGCGTGCTTCTTGCTGTTGTGGGTGGCCTTAAACAAGTCAATCGCAGACAGCTCCTCACCCTTACGCTCTTCTTTCTGAAATTTTTTTCAACAAAAATCAAAATGTTATTCAGCAAGAATCAGAAATGTTATTCAACGAGGATCAAACAGTAAGGTCTCTAGAGAAAAGTTCTCACAGTGAAAAAATGTGTGCTTTGTAGTGCCTGGAACCAGTTCTCTAATTGTACACGACTTTTTCTCGATTCATCTTGTTCGACACACAGGTTTCCTACAAAAAAGCATACTGTCAGCATGATCTAGCACTAGCATATCATGTGTAGAACATAAAGCATAAAAAAAGCAGAGGCAAACCTTGTGTCTTGGGGTAGACCACATCTCCACCAGAGCTTGCCATTCACCAACCATCAGATCAGGTACCAGAGGCTTAATGCTAATTTTATTTGGGGCTACGGTATCAAAATACTTTTTCTTGATCTGATGGCGTCTGTTCTTTGAATTTTTCTGTAGAATATCTTTGCACGCGGTCTTGATGGTCTCTGAGTCCGTGTTCATCTCAAAATTTGCCTACCAAGACAGAAAACAAGGTAGGAACAATATTAGTGATCATGCATAGGTGTAACAGAAAATAGATAGCACATTAACTATGAAACAAGTAGCTTACAGCAACTTTCCCAATGTAGTTCTCCAATAGACTAGCATTTTTTTGTATAGCTTGAAGTGAGGAAGAACCGGAAGATGGCTTCTCGCAACGAGTCCACATTCAGAAGCAAGCTTTGCTGACTGCAGAGGCTTCTCTGGACGCTTCTTCCCTTCGGCAATTTGGATAGGCACCTTGCTACCAAGCGACTTGGTGATCCTCTCTAGCCCTTTGCCCTTTCTATGTCTAGTCTTGGTAGTCATTGCATCTGAAAATGAAATTGATCTCATAAATTAGAATAGAAATCGATAAATGCAGGAATCGACAAAAGCATACATGATCATTCCATTTGGAAAATGCACTAGTAAAAGAAAGCATTGCAAAGGTCAACTTGCCTGATTGAAGCACAAGCTGTCGTTCTTCTTCATTGATGACAGCATTCCTGTCAATAGAAGGTGCAACAGGGCTGAGGTTTGTGTGAACAGTGCCTGCTTCATCAATGCAGATGGTTCCTCCTTCATCTAGGCAGACAGTGCCACTTCCATCCATGCTGAGAGTGGTTCCTACATCCATGGGCGGCAACTCATCACCCATTTGCACAAGGTCTCAGAGTCCATGTGCAGCAGACTTTCCTGATGGTCCATCGCAGTCGCCATCTTTGCTTTCTGCCTTGTGACTCTATCAAGGGCAGGTTCATCAGGTTCCAGGATCCTCTTTTTTTGTTCTAGAGCTGGGGCCATCACCCTTCCTGGAGGCATTGCAGCAGATGTTTTCGAGCTCTTCTTCTTCTTGCTATCTATCTTCTTAACACCAGGCCTCTTCTTCCTAGATTCCTTCAGTGCCTCGTATAAACAACACGGAAAAAAGCATTAGATCACAAGAGAAATATGTGAGCACAAGGAATAACATAGCATAAAAGAACCCCAGCCCTCCAAGCAAGACAGAGTTTGCACCTTAACATTCTTGTTCACTACAATATCATCCACTTCCTCTCCATCAATAAGTTCATCCTACTTAGGATTGTACTCTGGGTCATCATTGATTACTCCACTACCTTCTTACTCCACTACCTTCTTGAACCTCATCACTTCTACCTTCTTGTACACCATTTGTTTTCCTAATCATCGATGCTATTGCACCGATGCCACGGGACTGGAACATCCGATTGTTCCTCATGATATTTCTAGCCCTAACCTTCTCGTACTCGGTGAGAGGATCTTCTTTGCATGATAAAGGAAATGTAACTATTAGGTGAATGTTTGGAATGCATGGACAGACAGCCAAACATATCTTATGAAATTTTATTATCATTTAATCCTAGTTATTCAGGTAAGGAAGACTAATAGCACACAGGCACAATTAAGCCAGCTTATTCAGATTGCAGCAATACATTTCACTTAGCATATTAAGACACAGATTTTATGAAACTGACAGTATAACCAGAAGGAGCAAGTTGCATACCAACGGTTGGCCTCAGGTTTGACCTTTTCATCCCTGCCATGGATGATCTTGAGGTGGTGCTTGCAAAATAGAATAAACTACAATCAGATACAACAGGGATAAAGTAAAATGATGCACTTGTATCAATAAAGGAAAGCATTTGGACCATCATGCACATACATGTAATACATGTGAAACAAACTTGATGGACCAACAATACGGTGATCTAGTGTTATTAATTAAGAAAACATGTAAGTGCACTAAGCAAGCATGCATGTACACTAGTAGCAAGCAAGCAAAGTGCATAAGTGCTACTAATACAAGCAAGCAAGCAAGCAAAGTGCTACTGATAGAAACAAGCAAGCGAAGTGCTACTGATAGAAACAAGCAAGCAATGAAGGAAAATGAAGAGAAGGAAGCAAGTACTACTGATACAAACCCTAATTAATAAGCAAGCAAGTAGATTCTTCTCCAAGTGCTAGTGATACAAGCAAGTAATGCTGATGGAAACCCTAATTAAGCATGTATGCCAGCAATCAACATGTATGCTAGCAAGCAAGAAACATGAACTAGTGAATTGGTGTCATGTACACATGCTTAGACAGTCTGACAGCAAGCTAGACGAGTATATCATGAGGACCTTCAAAACAACTAGATGTTGCCACTGGTAAAGCATGAAACAACTATACTTGCAGCAGTACAAAAGAAGATGAAAAAACTATACTCAACTATTGATTATGCTGCCTCTACACACCAAAAGTGTCTACAGACTAGATGACACAAGTTAAGACATTTTTACAATTAGAATAAACCTTGTATATTACAGCAATCAAAATTATCTAGCACCATCTAGTATATATTAAAACTAGTCATACTGCCTTAACACACCAAGAATTCCAATACCACAATAAGTACTAAGCATTCCCGTGTTCACTGGAAAGAACAACACAAACTTCATGCACATATCATGAAAGAAGAACACTGCTACAAACCTAGTAGTGCTACTGATAGCAAAGTGCTAAAAGCAATCCAGTACATGTTCATACTAACCATAGTTGCAAGCAAGCAAAGTGCATAATACAAGCAAGCAAGCATGGAAAGTGCTACTGATAGAAACAAGCATAGTGCTACTTACAGTAACAAGCAAACAAGGAAGGAAATTAAAGGGCAACAAACAAGAAAGTACTGTTGATACAAACAAACAAGCAAGTAGCTTCTTTTCCAAGTGGTGTTGGAAACCTAATTCACCATCTATCCTAGCTGAGTAATTGAACCATACACAAGCAAGTACTGATACAAGCACCATGAACCAGACATCATCCACTTCATCATCCCCTAAAATCATCCACTTCCCCATCCATCCCCGTCCCCTAAAATCATGAACCCTAAACCATGAAGCGGACCAAACGAACCACCAGGAGGTCCTAACCCTAACCCCATGAACCCAATGAACCCTAACCCCATGAACTAGAGGGAGATCATCCCCATGCAACAATAAACATGAACCCTAACCCCACGAACAAGGACCTACCAAACCACCAGGAGATCCTAACCCTAGAATATCCTAACCCATGGGGGGGATCTACCAGAGGGGAGATGGATCGACGAGAGGGGAGGTGGATCCACTAGAGGAGGGGAGATGGATCAAGGGGAGAAGTACCTAGTGGGAGATGATGTTGACGATGCAGCGGTGGTCGTCGTCGATCGCGCCGTCGTCGATGTAGCCGGCGTCGTCGTTGATGTAGAGTATGTGGTCGCCGTCGTCGTCGATGTAGTCGTAGATGTCGTGATGAAGCCGCCGTCGTGGAGGGGAGAGGGGAGGGGGGATTCGTCGTCGTCGATGTAGTCGATGTAGCC